>NC_132902.1:3274918-3277418 GCF_030463535.1 Salminus brasiliensis | reverse complement strand
TAAATGCATTAATGTGTATTTCTGTAAATGAAAAATAAATTATATATATATATATATATATAATTTATTTTTCATATATATATATATATATATATATATATATATATATATATTAAATTAAATTAAAAAATTGCAGTACTTCTGTGAGGTCTGTTTAAAATAAATAAATAAAAGATCTGGTCAGTCCAGAGGACCTGGCCACTCAAAGCTTGCCACTCTATAATCTTGCACGCGAAACCCCATAATCCACCCCCCCCCCTGCATATCACTGCTACTATTTAGCTTACAGGACAATACCCTCCATAACTACACTAAACAAGTGTAAGTCTACACCGGTGAGAACATAGCTAACTCTGCCTCCTTTTTCCTCCTTCCTCATCTATACTGTATATTTTGAACTGCTCACTCTGACTGACCCCCCCACCACCACCACCACCAGGCTGAGTACTCCCTGTACTGTACTCCCTGTACTGTACTGTACTGTACTCTGTACTCTCTCTGAATTCTCCACTACTGAGTGAATGTAAACTGGTTACGATCAGATTCCTCCGCTCTGAAAGGAGGCCGCACTGCAGTTACACATTCTCACCAGAGAGGTCTCTAAATCCCCAAATCCTCAAAAACGTACAGACTGTCTCTTTAAAGAGTAACATACTGTTTCCACCATGTTCCGTACTAACCCACGTGACCTCCGCCTCCAAAATATCACCAGTCTTTTTTTTATTGTTTCAGTTAAAGCTTTATTATTTATTATTATGATGATGTGATGATCCAGGTGGTTGCTAGGGCATTGGATGTAGTTGCTAGGCATTTGCTTGGGAGTTTCTTTCAAAAGGGTTTGCTTATGGGGTTCTTGGACAGTGGTTTCTACAGTGATTCCATTGCTAGGAATAGGATGTTCCTGGTGGTTGCTAGGGCATTTGATGTGGTTACTAGGCATTTGCTTGGAGGGTTTATTTCAAAGGGTGTGGGGTAGTGGTTTCTGTGATTATCCTGGTGGTTGCTAAGGTATTGGATGTGGTTGCTAGGCATTTGCTTGGAGGGTTTATTTCAAAGGGTGTGGGGTAGTGGTTTCTGTGATTATCCTGGTGGTTGCTAGGCAAATGCTTGGGTGTTTGATTTCATAGGGGCTGGCTTAGTGATTTCTGTGATGATCCTGGTGGTTGCTAGGGTATTGGATGTGGTTGCTAGGCATTTGCTTTGGGGTTTTATTTCATAGAGGCTGGCTTAGCGGTTTCTGTTATGATCCTGGTGGTTGCTAGGGTATTGGATGTGGTTGCTAGGCATTTGCTTGCGGTTTTTATTTCATAGGCGCTGGCTTACTGGTTTCTATGGTGATCCAGGTGGTTGCTAGGGTATTGGATGTAGTTGCTAGCTATTTGCTTATGGGGTTCTTGGACAGTGGCTGGTGGTGATGGTCCAGGTGGTTGCTAGGAATAGGATGTTCCTGGTAGTGCTTGGCTATTTGGTATTGCATGTGGTTGCTAGGCATTTGCTTGGTAGTTTCTATGATATTCCAGGTGGTTGCTAGGGTACTGGCTGAAATTTCTTGGCGTTTGCTTTGGAGGGGGGTTGTAGTATGTTGCAGGTGGTTGCTAGGGTATTGTATGTCGTTGCTAGACGTTTGCTTGGGGGTTTATATGATGTTCCAGGCGGTTGCTACGGTATTCCCTGGGTCGCGCGTATGTCAGAATCAGTGCTACTGCAGTGAAGAGGATGCGGCTCGGGTGACGTGCTGCTGTTACACTTACAGCTGTTTCTCTGATCAGCTTACAGTTCAGTAATGGTACAGTGGTTTCCGTATCAGTGGCATTTTCACACACACACACACACACACACACACACACACACACACACACACACTCTGCAGTCCTGCCCTCAGAGAGAATGGTGTTAATGAGAGGTCAGAGGCCTGAGAGGAATGTGTGTGTTTTACAGCGAGTGCTTGCGACTCTCTTCTGACTCTTCAGTGTCACTCTTTCCCCTCCACCCCCCACCCCGGTCAACCCCCCCCCCCTTCTGGATGCGGAGGCCGTGGGAAGATTCCCACCAAAAAAAAAAAAACAGTAAAGGGATAAACAGAAGGCCTGACTCTGTGTGAGCCGTTCACACTGCAGCTAAATATATCTCCTTATGGTCAAGAGAGGCCACATCGATCGCTCTCTCTCTCTCTCTCTCTCTCTCTCTCTCTCTCATATTCTGTTCTCCCCCCACACTTTCTTTCCTCAGCATTAGACGCCGGCCAGTGTGTGTGAGGAGTGAGGAGCAGTGAGCCTGGAGACACCTAACTGTTTCCACTCCCAAACTGGATCCATCCGTCAATCAGACTCCATCAGACCGGGATCAGAGCTCAGTGAGAGTGAGAGAGAGTAAGAGCGAGGGAGAGAGGGGGAGAGAATAGAGTGAGAGAGAGAAAGAAAGAGATAGAACCAGAGAGAGAGAGAGAATGAGTGAGAGAATGTGAGAGAGTGAGTGAGAGAATGAGAGAGTGAGAGAGTGA
>NC_132902.1:3204918-3272418 GCF_030463535.1 Salminus brasiliensis | reverse complement strand
GCCCACGCCTGGCATTGGCCGTGGTCAGCCAAGACTACCACCACCATGCTTAACAGCTGGTACAGTGTCTCTTGGGGTTAACTGCCTCACCTTTAATACACTACAAGTGGGTCAGCAGGTGTCCGTCAGCATACATGGGCCGGTAAATCCCTAAAGATCTGGGACATTACAACCGCGTTGCCATGGTAACATAAAACAAATGTTGTTCGCCAGTCTTGCAGGTTCATTAGCATATTAGGTCCACGCTCAGACTGTTCTCAGAGAGGTCTGATGAGGGCTTCGAAGCTGCCCTGTAACGCCTGATCTCAGAACAGTCCGAGATCAGCCGCTCTGGACATTTACCTACCCTAGAATGTCATCACTGGCTCTTGCAATCAAATCCTCACAGCAATGCCCCTCCACAATCCAGCAGAAAGTCTTCTTCCCCGGACAGTAGAGCCTGTCACTCCAACCAAAGCAGGAGCTGCTCTTCCCGGGTACGCCTGGCCCACATCAAGCACCGGTCCCACCATTCGACTTTTGCCCCTCTTCCAGCCCCTCGACCCAGCACTACACACTCGCAGCTGAATGAAAACAAACATTGGCGCCAACTGCATGGAAAAAAGCTCCGAGCGGACGAGCGCTCGGAGACAGCGAGCTCACACAGGCAGTATAATCACATGCTCTCAGAGGAGTAACAGTAGCCACCTCCACCACCGAACCACCACTACATCATCCCTTATAGAGTACAGAGTGGCCTGAGAGCAGGTCTGGCAGCCAATCAGATAGCCGAGCTGTGCTAATGCCACAGTAGGATGAGCTCTGTAGCCGAGCCATGCTAATGTTGCCTTAGTCATGTAGTATGATCCCGGTAGCTGAGCTGTGCTAACGCCGCAGTAGTGATCTTGGACGAGGCCGGTAGCAGGGCCATGCTAACGCTGTGGTAGTGATGTTGGACGAGGCCGGTAGCAGGGCCATGCTAACGCTGTGGTAGTGATGTTGGACGAGGCCGGTAGCAGGGCCATGCTAACGCTGTGGTAGTGATGTTGGACGAGGCCGGTAGCAGGGCCATGCTAACGCTGCGGTAGTGATGTTGGACGAGGCCGGTAGCAGGGCCATGCTAACGCCGCGGTAGTGATGTTGGACAAACTCGGTAGCCGAGCCATGCTAGTGTTGCCTTAGTCATGTAGTATGATCCTGGTAGCTGAGCCGTGCTAATACTGCTGTGGTGATATTGGACGAGACCGGTAGCAGGGCCATGCTAACGCTGCAGTAATGGTGTTGGACGAGACCAGTAACAGGGCCATGCTAATGCCGCGGTAGTGATGTTGGACGAGACCGGTAGCCGAGCCATGCTAGTGTTGCTGTGGTGATATTAGACGAGACCGGTAATGGCCATGCTAACACCGGTAGTGATGTTGGACGAGCCCGGTAGCAGGGCCATGCTAACACCGCGGTAGTGATATTGGACGTGCTAATGCTGCGGCACTGATGTTGGACAAAGATGATGCGAATATGGAGCCAATCAGCAGATACCTACTCCATAAAGCCCTCCAATCTAACAGTTCTGTGGCTTCAAGTACGGTTAGCTACAGTTAGAAATGCATTGTAACCGTATCCTTGTGAAAATGCCAGCAGAATAGTTAGCCTCCATGCTCAGAACCACTGAGCCCTGAGGTGAAAAAAAGAGACCAAGATTTTTTCCACCCAAAAAGAGTCTCTGAGGGTTTCATCGCTGGATGGCACGGTTTCCTGCACAGCTAGTTAGCATCTATCATTGGGACAAAGTGTTTTTGCAGAGTTCAGAGACGTGGAGAAGTGATTTTTCTGTACACGTCCCCATTGCACTTAAGTACCATCCAGCGTTCGAGACTTAGTCAATTATATGAGCTCCTGGCAGAAGAGGCCAGACTGGGGAAAGTTTATAGCGCTTCCCCCACCAGCGGTTGTCCCTGAGGCCTTCCAGCCAGAGCGCTCCATGTATGAGTGACTACCGAGAAGAAGGAGAGAAGGGACACAATGTAACACAAGAACAGCAGAAAGAGTCTTTTTGATTAGTTTTCTTGAAAGATCAGTAAGATCGAGGGCCAGGAATTTGCTTTGTTCTTCATTCAACAATTTCCTATTATTCCTATTTGGCTCTTTTACATCTTTAATAAAGCTTTTAGGTCTTAAGGAAAAGCTCAGGGAGTGTTGCCTCTAGCACACCATAGCCTTCCAATGCTTTGGCCAGTATGGTTAGGCTTTCGGCCTAGTGCTAGTCCCCGAATCCTCTAATCCTTAGGAATTTAGCCTTGAAACAAAGACATATAGATGCATAAATGAAGCCGAATCGGGCCGTCTAATATACTGTTGATCCACCAAAACATCGCCGAGTCACTGAGGCTTGGACTCCGCAAGACCTGAGTGTGAGGGTGTCCTGTAGTATCTGGCAGCAAGACATTAGAGGTGGAGCACGGATCAGAGCGTGGGTTGTTATTCCAGGATGTCCCATGGATACTTGATTGGATTGAGCTCTGGGGAATTTGGAATCCAGGGCAAAATGGTCAACTCTTCATGATGTTCCTCAAACCATCGCTGAGCAATTATCCTCCTGAAGAGGGACAATGGCATCGGGAAAAGGCATCGACCTTAGGAGGAGTACCTGGTCCACAAAAACGTGTAGGTAGGTGGCACAAGGTCTGCTGGGTTTCCCATCGGGAAATTTACATTACCTTTACATTTACATTTACGGCATTTAGCAGACGCTCTTATCCAGAGCGACTTACAAAGTGCTTTGCTATTTACCCAAGAAAACCTCAGCTAGTTAGAATAGACTAATACAAAAGATACCTCCAAGCTTAGACATTGCTAAACACAATACAATAAGGCGACCATAGAACTATTCGTCCAAGTACTCTCTGAAGAGGTGGGTCTTCAGTCTGCGTTTGAAGACAGCGAGCGACTCGGCCGTTCGGACATCCAGGGGCAGCTTGTTCCACCACTTTGGTGCCAGGACAGAAAAAAGCCTGGACGCTTGTCTTCCGCGGATTTTGAGGGATGGTGGGTCGAGCCGAGCCGTACTTGAAGCTCGAAGGGCTCTTGGTGCGGATCGGCTTTTGACCATTGCCATCAGATACGGAGGGGCTGGTCCGTTCTTGGCTTTGTAGGCCAGCGTCAGGGTTTTAAATCTGATGCGGGCAGCTACAGGAAGCCAGTGGAGAGAACGCAGCAGTGGAGTGACATGGCTGAATTTTGGGACATTGAAGACGACCCGTGCCGCTGCATTCTGGATGAGTTGCAGGGGCCTGATGGTGCGCAGAGGGAGACCAGCCAGAAGAGAGTTGCAGTAGTCAAGTCTGGAAGTGACGAGAGACTGAACAAGCACCTGGGTGGCCTCTCTAGAGAGGAAGGGTCGAATTCTCTGGATGTTGTACAGAAGAAATCTGCAGGACCGAAATGCTAATGCTAATGCTAGTCCCCCCAAGTCCAGACAACATACCAGACCTATGGTTCCTAAGGTGGACAACGGCGGGCAAAGGTTATTCCACCTGCATGGCCCAGTGACACTATCTCTGAGGATCCCTGAGGATCGCAAGTTCAGATGCCGGGTCCTGGTGCTTCGCCATCGGCAGCCGGAGCCGGAGAGAGCACAGCCAATTGTGGTGGGTAGATGGCTCTCTCTCCTCTCAACGCTCGACACCCGCTGTGATTCTGGTCGGCACAGGAAATCCTTTGGCCGAGGCTTGTCCTCACCCTCCTAGAAGCATCGCAAGTGATAGGGGGAGTCCTTGTGGGAGGGTGGGACATAAGCCCTTCAGCCCTCAGTCAGACTTCCTCAGCCTTGTGCAGAGCCTCGAGGAGGTCTTGGGTCTTGTGGTTTGTTGCTTCTCAGACCACTGTCATTCCATACTCACCACCACTGCCGGCCAGGATGCCTCCTGCTAGCCACCTGACCATACCACCCCCCATGGCCTCCCCATGCACTGTTATCACAAGGCTTAGGAGGGCGTATCGGGGTATAGTGATACCCAACTGGGATTCTGGTCTTGTCTTGGTGTTCTTGGTGCTCCGATGGTCTCCTGTAGGTCCCGTGAAGATGTTTTAGGGTTGTTGGAGACTTCTTCACGCATCTAGGGTTGAACTTGCTCCACCAAACACCCTGACCCAGGGTACGAGGAAGACAGGAAGAGTACAGGCTCCTACATCTTTCTTCGTCCCGGACCAATCCTAAAGCTGTTGCTGGAGAGCAGGCCCAGACTGGGAAATAGCCCTCTTCCTGAACACTGTTCTGGGGCCTCCAGAAAAGAAACAGAAGAGGTTTGCGAGCTGAGCACCGTTTTGTTTTGAGACAAAATATTGGAAAATATTGGCGGGATCAGTGCATTGCTCGGTTGGTCGTGTAGCCAAACGTCCAAGCTAAATTATGGTGGCCAATCGAGGAACCAACCGAGAAAGACTTTCCTCGACCATTCGTTCTGGAACTGAGCATGATGTAGTTCCAAGCCCTGCTGTTTTTAATTAGTGTGTGTGTGTGTGTGTGTGTGTGTGTGTGTGTGTGCCTTAGAAATGAAGCAGAACATGTCGTCTGTGTTGCTGCTGGGTGGTTTCGATCGCTTGACCCTGCTGAGGGGTCGAGGTTCTGGGGTCGCTGGCATGGTCGCTGCGGATCATGCTAAATAAAGCCTGACCCCAGTGACCTCTGAAGATGTATGTGTTTATTTCAGTAGGGGTCCTCCTCGCTATTAGCCACAGCTTAATAGCTGGCCTTTTGAATACAGTCTGACCGCTGTGAACCCACCTGACCGAGCATTCAGAGGCCTGACATTCTGAGGTTCCTCTGTGAGGAGGGTTCCCTGCAGCCAGCCTCATTCCGATCAGCCGAAAGTTTCCGATTATTTCATCCCTAAGTAAGAAAACATTGTTCCCTTTAGGTCTCGCTTTATCTCTTCTCGTCTCTCTTCTGTTCTCGTCTCTTTTCATCTTTTCTCGTCTCTTTTCATCTCTTCTCTTCTGGTCTCTTTTCATCTTTTCTGGTCTCTTTTCATCTTTTCTCATCTCTTTTCATCTCTTCGCTCCTTTTCTCTTTTCATCTCTTCTCGTCTCTTTTCCTCTCTTCGCTCATTTTCTCTTTTCATCTCTTCTCTTCTTTTCTCTTTTCATCTCTTCTCGTCTCTTTTCATCTTTTCGCTCCTTTTCTCTTTTCATCTCTTCTCGTCTCTTTTCATCTCTTCGCTCCTTTTCTCTTTTCATCTCTTCTCATCTCTTTTCATCTCTTCGCTCCTTTTCTCTTTTCATCTCTTTTTGTCTCTTTTCATCTCTTCTCGTCTCTTTTCATCTCTTCGCTCCTTTTCTCTTTTCATCTCTTCTCATCTCTTTTCATCTCTTCGCTCCTTTTCGCTTTTCATCTCTTCTCGTCTCTTTTCATCTCTTCTCGTCTCTTTTCATCTCTTTGCTTCTTCTTTCTTTTCATCTCTTCTCGTCTCTTTTCATCTCTCCTTTTCTCTTTTCATCTCTCCTTTTCTCTTTTCATCTCTTCTTGTCTCTTTTTATCTCTTCTTGTCTCTTTTCATCTCTTCTCGTCTCTTTTCATCTCCTCTGTTCTTGTCTTTTTTCATCTCTTCTCGTCTCTTTTCATCTCCTCTGTTCTTGTCTCTTTTCATCTCTTCTAGTCTCTTTTCATCACCTCTGTTCTTGTCTCTTTTAATCTCTTCTGTTCTTGTCTCTTTTCATTTCTTGTCTTTTTTTATCTTTTCTCATCTCGTCTCTTTCCATCTCCTCTCTTCTTGTCTCTTTTCATCTCTTCTCGTCTCTTTTTATCTCTTCGCTCCTTTTCTCTTTTCATCTCTTCTTGTCTCTTTTCATCTCTTCTCGTCTCTTTTCATCTCCTCTGTTCTTGTCTCTTTTCATCTCCTCTGTTCTTGTCTCTTTTCATCTCCTCTGTTCTTGTCTCTTTTCATCTCTTCAAGTCTCTTTTCATCACCTCTGTTCTTGTCTCTTTTCATCTCTACTTGTCTCGTCTTTTTTCATTTCTTCTCTTTTCATCTCTTCTGTTCTTGTCTCTTTTCATTTCTTCTTGTCTCTTTTCATCTTTTCTTGTCTCGTCTATTTTCGTCTCTTCATCTCTTCTCATCTTTTTTCATCTTTTTTCTCCTTTTCTGTTTTCATCTCCTCTCTTCTCTTTTCATTTCTGTTCTCCATTTCTCTTTTTTTTCTCTCCTTTTTTCTTGTCTAGTGTATTTTTATCTTTTTGTCTCTTTTCATCTCTTCTATTCTTGTGTCTTTTTTTAAATTATTGAAACAAAAAAATATAAAAAATGTCTCTGTCTTGCTTCTCCTTTATTATCTAATCTCTCCTTTTTTATCTCATCACCTCTTTCTTTTCTTTTGTCCTTTTTTCTTCTCTTTCTTTCTCCTTTCTTCTCTTCTATTTGCTCCTTGTCTCCTGTTGTCTCTTCTCTCTTCCTCTCTTCTCTTCTTTTCTCTTAATTCTCTTCCAGTTGTTTCTAATTCTTCTCAGCTCTTCTCATCTCATGGCACTCTTTTCTTGTACTTCTACTATTTTCTCGACTCTTCTCCTTCCCTCTCCAGTCCTCTTTTCTCGAATTATCTCGTTTGTTTTCTTGTTTGTCCTCTTTTATTTCTTCTTCTCAGACTTGTGTGATGTTTGTCTTCTACTCCTGTATCTTCTCCTTCTCCTGTTTTCCTCCTCTACACTCTGGCTTATTCTGGAATGTGTTCTTCTCCTTTCTCATGCATCCTCTTCATCATCTGTGCTTCTCCTGCCTTCTGGAGCCCATGTGTGGAGCGTTCTTCAGCATAGCTCTGAACGCCATGGCGACACAGAAGGCCCTTACGCATCCAGAGCGGCTGGTTCAGAGGGGATTTTCCCACGTGTGATTTATCTGTGTTAGACACGAGAGCACACAACTGCCAGAACTTCATCCATCTCAGCACGTCTCAGCTCTTTCTTACGCTCCTCTTCTCCTTCTTCCTCTCAGACCTCTTCATCTTTCTTCTCCCTGTCTTTTTATTTCATCTGCTACTTCTTCATCTGCTCCATCATCATCTGCTACTTCTTCATCTGCTCCTTCATCATCTGCTATTCTTCATCTGCTCCATCTTCATCTGCTCTGTCTTCATCTGCTACTTTTTCATCTGCTCCATCATCATCTGCTCCATCTTCATCTGCTCCATCATCATCTGCTCCATCATCATCTGCTCCATCATCATCTGCTTCGTCTTCATCTGCTCCATCATCATCTGCTCCATCATCATCTGCTCTGTCTTCATCTGCTCTCTCTTCATCTGCTCCGTCTTCATCTGCTCCATCATCATCTGCTCCATCATCATCTGCTCCATCTTCATCTGCTCCTTCTTCATCTTCTCCATCATTATCAGCTCCATCATTATCTGCTCGGTCTTCATCTGCTCCATCTTCATCTGCTCCATCTTCATCTGCTCCATCATCATCTGCTCTGTCTTCATCTGCTCTGTCTTCATCTGCTCTGTTTTCATCTGCTCCATCATCATCTGCTCCATCATCATCTGCTCGGTCTTCATCTGCTCCTTCATCATCTGCTCCTTCATCACCTGCTCCATCATCACCTGCTCCATCATCACCTGCTCCTTCATCACCTGCTCCGTCATCACCTGCTCCTTCATCATCTGGGATATTATAGCAACCACCTAGCAACACTATAGCAACCTCCTGGAATACCCTAGCAACCACTTGGCAACACCATAGCAACCACCGAGTATATCATAGCAACCACTTAGCAACATCATAGCAACCACATAGTAACCATTTCGGATACCATAGCACTTACACCATACCATACCGTAGCAACACCATAGCAGTCATCTATCAACCATCTATCTACACTGTATGGACACCAATTCTATTGGCAATACTTCTCTACAGGGACTAGACAAGCTGTGTGTGTGTGTGTGTGTGTGTGTGTGTGTGTGTGTGTGCATTTGCACATCTGTGTCAGCAACAGGTGCATCTCAAAGTAGCCGAAGGCATTATTCTTCAAAAGGGGTGTCCACAAACATTCGGACACGCAGTGCTCGTCTTTCCGCTCATGTGTTTTTCTCTCTGTCATTTCATTAAAATCCTCCTGCTGAGAATCCTCTAAAATGCTCGGAGAGGGCGTATGACTCCACCCACATCTGCCACATCTAACACTGTCACTCACCACCCCTCACTTTTGGTGGGACGCTCTCGAAAACCCGCTCTTAACGCATGCCTGGCCATAAAACCGGCTCCCAGCATCGCTTCCTGGTCTGTTTAACATGCTGACTATTTTCCCTACGAAATCCAGTGGAAAACTTTGCTCACGCTGCCCAGAGCCAAAACCCTGAAACCCCACGATACAGCTCTGAACCCAGGCCGGGACGATGGTGCAGAGCGCTACAACGAAGCAGGCGCTCTGGAAGCGATTACGGAGCCCAAGAACCCAAGAACCCTGACCTGAAGCACCACCCTACTGGAATAACTGGAGTTCTGGAGGAGGACCACGCCTGACGCTTGGCAACACCATAGCAACCACCTGGGATACCCTAGCAACCACTTGTCAACACCATAGCAACCACCTGGGATACCCTAGCAACCACTTGGCAACACCATAGCAACCACCTAGTAACCCCTAGGAAACGTCCTCTTGACGTTCTACAAATGTGCATCATTTCATGTGACAGTTTTCACATCCCATCCCATTCATTTGGGTGGATGTCTTACATTAAGCACCTTCAACCACGGTACTGCCAATAGAACAGGCCTCTCTGCAGCAGGCGTGGGCTAGAGGTGGGGGCAAAGACCCCCAGCATTGAGCTGTGGAGCAGTGGAAGAGCTGGATTCTCTGGAATGATGGATGGTTGGTGCTCCATCCAGTACTTTTAGCATGAGTTCGGGAGTTGGAGATGTTGGAGCTGGAGAATCCTCTCAGCAATGCCCCGCTCCAAAATCGAGGGTCAATCAGCTTGGGCACGGACGGGTATCAGGTGCTTTTGCAGACAGTTTCCATGACATGAAGTTCAGGTGTTGCATGTTGTGGCTTGCTCTCAGATATGCCTCCTTCATGGAACTCGTCCAAAAAGCTCTTGGTCGAGGAGGTGCCTCTGACAGAGGGGGTTGAAATCTGAGAAGCAGCGCAGCTCTGAATCTGTAATTCATGAGTTCCTCTTCGCCTTTTTTAGAAAAGCCTTCTGGTCGTACGCGTGGGCCGTGAGCTCATGTCAAATTCCATGTTTTTTGGGATTGTGCTTAATGGTCAGTTTAACTGACTAATCTGTTGGAGTCCACAAACTTCTGTCCCATTTGAGTAGACAGCTCTTGGGTTGATGGAAGAGGAATTTGACATGTGTTCCATCTCAGTTTTATACTTTCTGGAGACTTTCAGCTGAAGCCTTTTTTCAGCACTACGTAGAACCACCAACAAAAAAGCCTTGTAACCATTTAAGCATCTAGATGAATCTTGATAAGCTGCCATGATGGTTCCTCATAGAACCATTGTCTTTACGAAATAAACCTTGAAGAACCCTTTTATAGATCTTCAAAAGGGTTTCCACGACTGTAAAGAAGGCTTTAACCACGCTCGCACCCATGCAAGCATATTGATGGCTCCTCGTGTTGTCATGGTTCTATGCAGAACCATTGTCTTTACTAAAAAAGCCTTGATGTCCTATGTGGTACATTTGTGAAGGACATGTTAACCAGGCTTAAATCTATTTGGTCATCCAGTTGGCTCTTTGAGTTGTCATGGTTCCTTACAGAACCATCATACTATTGAAAAACCCTTAAAGAACCCTGTTTGGTGCTATACAGAACCATCTGCAAAAGGGTTTCCGCCAATGTGAAGGACGTGTTTACCAGGCTTAGATCCATTTGGTCATCCAGTTGGCTCTTTTTATGAGTTTTTATGGTTTCTTACAGAACCATCACACTACTCAAAACCCTTAAAGAACCCTGTTTGGTGCTATGTGGAACCATCTACAAAGGGGTTTCCGCCAATGTGAACATTTTAACTAGACTTGGAACCATTAATGCTATGTGGAACCATCTACAGAAAGGTTTCTGCCAATGTGAAGGATCCTTAAATCCAGCAAAAGAACCATTGAAGCATCCAAATAGCTCTTTAAGTTGTCAGTGGTTCTGCGTTTACTACCAAACCCTTGAAGAACCATCAACCCAAAAGGGTTTCCACCACTGGAAGAACGCTTTAAGCAGACTTTGAAACCATTTAGGCATCAAGATGGCTCTTTGAGTTTTCATGGTTTCTTACAGAACCATCACACTAATCTTGAAGAACCTTGAAGAACCCTGTTTGGTGCTATGTAGAACCATCTACAAAAAGTTTAACCAGGTTAAGAACCACTGACGTATCCAGTTAGACCTTGGAGTTTTCACAGTTCTTTAGAAAAACCCTGGTAGAACCACCTACAAAGAGTTTTCCACTAATGTGAAGAACCATTTACCAGGTTAGGAATGATTTAACCACCCAAATGGCTCGTTTAAATGTCATGGTTCCTTCTAGAACCATTTATTTCACCAAAATAACCTTGAAGAACCATCTACAAAAGGTTTTCCACCAGTGTGAAAACACTTTAGCCTATCTTAGAACCATTTTGGCAGCCAACTAGCCCTTTAAGTTGTCATGGTTCTTTAGAGAAACACCGCCTTTACTCCCAAACCCCATTGTAGAACCATCTACAGAAGGTTTTCCAGCAGTGTGAAGAACCCTTTTGCCAGGTTAGGAACTATTTAACCATCCAAAAATATGGTTCTATAGTTCTATAGTATAAGAACCTAGAACCTCATAGACTGAACCGCTGGCTTACAGTGATGAATGGCTCCGGTGTAAGAGCCGAGAATGTTCAGCGTAGTTGAACTTGTATGGTGGCGCCTCATTTAGCGTGTGTATACGTATGGATGTGTGTGTGTGTGTGTGTGTGTGTGTTAATCTCCATCACTCACTCGGTCTCCAAGTTTGAGTCCTTGCTAAGTCATCCGTGCCACCACAGCGGGGGAGCCTCAACACACACTCAACAAACCGGCTCGCCAACCCCGACTGATGGATGAGTCGGCTTAGCTGACTCTGCCTCTGCCTCTGCCTCTGTCTCGCTCTCCTGAGGTGTTAATCCTGCTGATGGACTGAGTGACACCGGGACGCGTCCACCTGAGATCGTCTAGTACCTTCAGCATCCATCACACGTCCCTTAATCCAAACAGACGCTACAGCGCCCATAGACTCTGCATGGTTCCCTTAAAAGGTGCCTTAACTGCTTAGCATAGCGTGGAAGCCTTGGAAAGAACGTCCAGCAGATCTGCAACAGAGCTGGGAAACGGGTCGATTCCAAAACCCCGAAACTGTTACATCACAGTCTTGACTGGAGGCTGAACGCAACGGCTACGTTGGAAGCCAACCGACTAGGTGACCCAATGAAGTGATAAAGAGACCAAATGCTAGGCTAAAAGCTAGCCTAGCCCCTACCGGACAACCTACTACGACCACACACAGTCCGACAGTCGCGTTTCCGCCCCCTCTCGCGCCGGCAGCCGGCCGTCCCGCCCGCTCTCTGAGGACTCTGAGGATTGATGCCGTCACTCCGGCGCGAATAAGTCGTACGCTCCGAGCGGCTGTTTGCAGCTGTATTTATCTTCGTCGTTCTGATCGGAGCCAACAGCTTGTTTGAGTGGACAGCTGGGGCCTTTTTGGCGGCCGCGGTGTTTGTTAAAGTTTCAGTCGTTCTTTTGGGCCTCGTGTTCGGGACTAATGGTCAGCAGCGCTTTGATTTATTTATAGACGTGCCTTGATTTGGCTCCTTATGTAAACAACGCTCAGCAGTCACTGCCGGGAAGCTCTTATCAGATCCATCGGTTACAACCCCGTTATGTCACTTCGCCAGCAAGTCCGCACCAGTTTGTTTTCATGAGATAAACGCGAGCCTTCGCTGTTGTTACGGTCGTACCAGCGGCCGCACGGCTGGAGTAAAAACACACACACACACACACACACACACACACACACTAGCAGGTGCACTTCTTTTAAATCCCAGTTGAAAACGCTCTTGTCGACGAATGCAATCAAATCCTCACAGCAATCTAGCAGAAAGCCTTCCTCCCTGGACAGCAGAGACAGTTACTCCAGCAGAAGCAGGATAAACACTTGTAATACCCTTGATTTCAGAAGAAGCCATGAAAGAGCATGCGGCGTCCAAATACTTTTGTCCATCTGGTGTAGAGGTTCATGAATTCAGTAGTTCCACCTTATCCATAGGTTCACCACACAGGCTGCTTACCTGCTTATCAGCTCCCCTAGCAACCTCATCGCAAACACCTAGCGACACCATAGTAACCACCCAGCAACCAACTGAAATACCATAGCGATCACCTAAGCCTACCTAACAAGCACTTGGCCACACCGAAGCATCCATCTGTTATAGCATAGACTCAACCCCCTAGGAGCCACCTTACGAATACCATAGCAACCATCTTGGATATCATAGCAACTGCCTAGCACCACCCCAGCAGGCACTTGGGACACCATAGCAACCGCCTAGCAACACCATAGCAACCAGCACCAACACCACAGAAATCACCTGGAGTACAATACAGTACATAGCAACCACACACATGGCAACAGCGTAGCAACTGCATGCTCAACTATCCATGCTCGTTTTTTTTTTTCTGAGTAATTTGGTAACTCTGGTCTGAGTCGTCCACTGGAATCTCCGCTGTCCAGTTTTAAGAGCAGAGCCTGCTGACCCCCACGTCTGTAGGCCGAGTGATATCAGCCAAATAAGGGTTATGATGTTGACCGGCCAACAGAAACTGACCGGCCACTTTACTGGAAACGCCTACCTCGACAGAAGCTCCGCAGTTAAGCTGTGGTAGTTCACTTTAGTTTTTACTGAAGCTGAAGGAAAGGTGTGAAGCGGATCCAGGAGCGAAGTGTGTGTGTGTGTGTGTGTGTGTGTGTGTGTGTGTTGGGAGGCTCTTGCAGAACATTCTCCAGCATACATGAAGCATGACTGCAGTCTCCAGCGTTTAGGATTTCATCATCATAATTAATCACAGACTCTAAAAACACACGTTTTTCCATCACCTCCACACACACACACACACACACATACACACACACACACATACTTCACCACACACGCATGCATATGGACCTCCTTAGGCTGTGTGCAAAGCTGAGTGTGTGCACATGTGTAGTTTAATTATGCCGTGTGTGAGTGTTTATATGAGTGCATATATGTGTGTGTGTGTGTGTGTGTGTGTGTGTGTGGCCTGCTAACCCCTGAGGGGTCGTACCGCACACTGCCTGTCTGTCTAAAGGTCACAGGTCATGTGGTGTGTTCTCACCCCGGCGTCTGACGTGTGTGTGTGTGTATTGTTTGGAGTGAAGTGTCTCGTTCACTTGGGCATCATAAATTCACATCTTTCTCTAAATCTCTCAAACACACACACACACACACACACACATACACACAACTCTCTCTCTCTCTTCTTCCCTCATTCGGTCTCTTAGTCTCTCTCTCGCTTTTTCTTTTTTTCCTTCCTTCAGTTTCTCTCTCTCTCTCACCTTCCCCCTTTAGTCTCTTGCTCTCTCTCTCTCTTTTCTTTCCTCATTTAGTCTCATAGTCTCTCTTTCTCTCTCTCTCTCTCTCTCTCTCTTTTCTTCCCTCATTTAGTCTCTTAGTCTCTCTTTCTCTCTCTCTCCTCCCTCCTTTAGTCTCTTGCTATCTCTCTCTCTCTCTCTCTCTCTCTCTCTCTCTTTTCTTTCCTCCTTCAGTCTCTTAGTCTCTCTTTCTCTCTCTCTCTCCTCCCCCCTTTAGTCTCTTGCTATCTCTCTCTCTCTCTTATTTGTTTCCTCCTTCAGTCTCATAGTCTCTCTCTCTCTCTTCTTCCCTCATTTAGTCTCATAGTCTCTCTCTCTCTCTCTCTTCTTCCCTCATTTAGTCTCATAGTCTCTCTCTCTCTGTCTCTCTTCTTCCCTCATTTAGTCTCATAGTCTCTCTCTCTCTCTCTTTTCTTCCCTCATTTAGTCTCATAGTCTCTCTTTCTCTCTCTCTCTCCTCCCCTTTAGTCTCTCTCTTTTCTTCCCTCATTTAGTCTCATAGTCTCTCTCTCTCTCTCTCTCTCTTTTCTTTCCTCAGTCTCTTAGTCTCTCTTTTCTCTCTCTCTCTCTCTCTCTCTCTCTCTCTCTCTCGCTCTGTGACCAATGACCAATTACAGGAAGTTGAAGCAGCCTATCGTCACCCATTAAACATCAGAAGAGGAGAAAGAAGCGGGAGAGTAGTAAACAGGAGTGGCTGGGGGAAACAGGGGCGGTTGTATCTGTCATTGCTGATGTAACTGGTGCAGAACTGGAACCATTCTCACGTTCTGAGCTTTAAGTTGGAGCTGCTGGTGGTCATGCTGTGAGCTCCACTCAGCTGCTGAAGAACCACACAGCACCTCGGAGTAAAGGCTTCTCATTACCCTGATTTGCTCTCGGTCTCAACACTACAGTCCTAGATCTGCAACAGGCAGGTTTGTCTAATCCAGGCTAAAAGAGGCTCTATGGCAGAAACCAGTGTGTAGGCCTGGGCGTGTGCTAGAGCAGATCGAGCTAGTTTGGCTAAGTGTGTGTGTGTGTGTGTGTTGCGGAGAACACTATAATGATTGTTATTGTAACGTGAATCATCTTGATTACAGCAGCTAAATGAGTCAGAGGTTAAATCTGGGCTGTGGAGGTGACTAAAAACATCATGAGGCTGCAGGCCTGGAGGAACCTGCGAACCAAAGGCTTTCACTTTCAGCTGCTGGAGAATGCTTACAGGCATTACGACGCTTTCTAGGTTTGAATCAGTGGACTCCTGAATCGGGTTTTCTGTTTAACACAATTTGGACTCGGTCAAGACCTCCATTAGACTTGATCTCGACTTGGTTTTGCTGTAAAAACTTGACTGTATTGACTCTGACTCACCTTCTTTTGGGCTCAGTCTTGACTCGGACTCACCTTTACTTTGGCTCAGTTTTGACTCAGACTCACCTTCTTTTGAGGTCAGTCTTAACTCAGACTCGCTCTCATTTGGACTCGGTCTTAACTCTGACTCACCTTCATTTTGGCTCAGTTTTGACTCAGACTCGCTCTCATTTGGACTCTGTCTTGACTTGGACTCACCTTCATTTGGGGTCAGTCTTAACTCGGACTCACCTTCATTTGGGGTCAGTCTTAACTCGGACTCACCTTCTTTTGGGCTCAGTCTTGACTCGGACTCACGTTCATTTGGGCTCAGTCTTGACTCAGGCTTGCTCTCATTTGGGGTCAGTCTTGACTCAGGCTCGCTCTCATTTGGACTCGATCTTGACTTGGACTCACCTTCATTTTGGCTCAGTCTTGACTCGGACTCACCTTCATTTGGGGTTAGTCTTGACTCAGGCTCGCTCTCATTTGGACTCGATCTTGACTCAGACTCACCTTTTTTGGGCTCAGTCTTGACTCGGACTCACCTTCATTTTGGCTCGATCTTGACTCAGACTCACCTTTTTTTTGGGCTCAGTCTTGACTCAGACTCACCTTCATTTTGGCTCGGTCTTGACTCAGACTCACCTTCATTTTGGCTTGGTCTTGACTCAGACTCACCTTCATTTTGGCTTGGTCTTGACTCAGACTCACCTTCATTTTGGCTCGGTCTTGACTCAGGCTCGCTCTCATTTGGATTTGGCCTTGACTCAGGCTCGCTCTCATTTGGACTCGGTCTTGACTCAGGCTCGCTCTCATTTGGATTTGGCCTTGACTCAGACTCACCTTCATTTTGGCTCAGTTTTGACTCAGACTCGCTCTCATTTGGACTCGGCCTTGACTTGGTTTGGCTCTTGACTCGAACTCACCTTCATTTGGGCTCCATTTTGACTCAGACACTTTCTCATTTGGACTCGGCCTTCACTCAGACTCGCCTTCATCTGGGCCCGATCTTGACTCGGTTTTGCTATCATTTGGATTCCGCCTTGATTCGGACTTGCTCTCATTTAGACTTTGTCTTGAGCTGGTCTCACTCCTTTGAACTCTGTCTTGACTCGGTTTTGCTCACTTATTCAGACTTGACCTTGACTAGCTCTGATTTAGACTCGGCCTTGACGTGGAGTTTGACTCTGCCTTCCCTTGTTCTGCATGCGAATCCCATTATCTTTTGTTTATGTCGTGTAACCGTCAAGTTGCAGCTTGCAACAGGGTGAAAGTTTCACCATGTTAAGCCAAGCACAAGTTCTAAATTACAAGCTCTGCGCTCACCGGGGGTCCGTTTCTGTTCCAACACCCCGTCCAACTCTACCCAGGGCACATCAGAAACAATGAAACTCATCTGGGCACATTGTGAAAGAGCTGGAAAGTAGCTCTTCGTGAAGGAAAAGATCGCATAAAAAACCCCACGTTGTTGGGAACGGAGCCAAGGCAGGTGTGGAGGCCAAGCACCTGGTCGGCAGAGGGAAAAAGGTTCCGCTAACAAACTCAGCGAAGCCTTGTCAGTGATTTCTCTGTATGTACTGTGTGTTGAGACCGAGTTCACCCATCTGGTTCTACGTCCGAGCACATCCTGCTCCAACCCTTCAAACATTTCCTCATCTCGTCGGCTCAGTGCCCCACGCAGACGGCAGCTTCTCCAGATTCCAGACACGATCCCACCCCGCTACTTTTGACCAACAACGGGCTCCCACAGGCCCCCCCCTGACATTATGGCACTTTCCTGCCCCTCAGCGCCACTTCGCTTCACTTCGGCTCTATTGTACAGGACAGCTAGCACGCTCGGCTAAGTGACCTTGCCAGTCCACTCTCGGAGGACGTGACATTCTTGTAGCTTATAATAGGGATACAATGGACAGCAGACTGGGGCCTGTCTGGCTCGCTTTGTGGGAAACTGGTACAGTTGAAAGTTTCAATTGGGTCCAAAGTCACTTTCAAGCAATGCTCTAGCCAAAGGTGGTCATCCATAGATGGCCACATGCTCCACATGATCGTGTTATCAGTGGATTCGGTCTCGACATGCTCGACGTGCTCTTATTTGGACTCGCTTCCCTCTGTCTTGACTCGGTCTCGCGCTCCAGTATATTGACGAAAGTATTGGGACACCTGCTCATTCATTGTTTCTTCAGAAATCAAGGGTATTCAGAAGAGTTGATCCTGCTTTGGTTGGAGTAACTGTCTCTACTGTCCAGGGAAGATTTTGGAGGAGCATTGCTCTCCCAATTGCTTTCCCAAAAGTATCGGATGGCGCACCACCTTTTTGAAAGTAGTCTGGAGTTCTGTTGTCCTGTTGGATCTCATTGTGTCCAAGCTTCAAGCTGGTTTGTGGTTCGGAGGTAGTCCTTCTTCACTATTCCATCCACTCTGGGCAATGTACCTGTTCCAGAACAGCCCTACCACCACCATGTTTAACAGTTGGTAAAGTGTTCTTGGGGGTACTTTCTATTTGGTTTGATTTCTACAGGACTTTCTTCAGAAGGCCAATCCAAACGCCTAATGTCAGCCTCCTTTATCCATTCCCCGTCCCCCGCCCCGTAAACACACTACAGCCAAGCTAAGCAACTGATCTTTATCTTGTTTTGTTCTTTCAGTTTGTAACAATTAAACATCTGTATCTCCAGAACTAGACCCCCCCACCACCACCACCACCACCACCACCACAAACCAGCACTGACAAACACACACTCGCTGCCCCAGGCGTGTGTTAACTTGCTCTTTATTTGGCATGACAAGCAGCCATAAAAGGGGGTCTTGTAAGGTGGGTGGTGGAGCTTTAACTGAATTAGAGCTCATTTTGAGCCTGAGGAAAGTTAAACCCACTGAAGATTTCAGAAAAGCCCTCAGAAAAGCCCGGAGAGAGGCAGGAGAAAAGCCCCAAAGAGGCCTCAGAAAGGTCACAGAAAAGCCCTGAGGTGCCACAAGCAATTTCTGCAGTCTCTCAGGCATGTGTAGTGAACTAGCAGACTCTGGGGCTCAAACGCGTCCCATAACTATTGTATACATTATTATATTTATATTGAGGCAGACATCTAGGTGTACTAATTTGTCCCATATGTTAGGTTTTCAGGTTTTGCCCCTCCTGGTCAAATGAAACCAAACTAAACTAACATTCAAAATAAAGTTCTAATAGATCAATATCCAGTACAAAGTTCTAATAACATGAATATTGAGAGTTATGTTCTAATATTTATACATGTCCAAAACCAAGTTCTATTAAAATTAATTGCCAGAATTATAAATTATAATAAAGATTAATCTCCAGAATAAAGTTCTAATGAATGAATATCCAGGATAAAGTTCTGGTACAATGGATATTAAGAGTTGAGTTCTATTATATGAGTCTCCAGAATGAAGTTCTAATAAATGAATTTCCAGAATTAAAATGCAATAAAATTGATCTTCAGAATTAAACTCTGATGAATGAATTTCCAGAGTTATGGTCTGTTAAAATGAGTCTTATATTAATATCTTATTAATCTTATAAAATTATAAGTTATAATCAACATTCTAATAGATGAATATTCAGGATAAAGTTCTAATAAAATGATTACTGAGAATTCTATTAAAATGAGTCTCCAGAATTATAAAGTATAGTAAAATTAATCTGGTTCTAATAATTGAATATCCAGAATTTAATTCTAAGACATTAAGCTCTTCTAATAAATTCTAATAAAACTGATCCTTCGAATTAAACTCTAGTGAATGAATTTCCAGAAATAAGTTATTATTGCTATTCAAATGAATCTCAAGAATCATAAGTTTTAATAAAAAGTAATGAAATTAACATTAATAAATTAATCTCCAGAATAGAAGAATTCTAATAAATCAATACTCAGATTGAAGTAATAATGACATTACTCCCCATAATGAATATTCAGAATGAAGTTCTAATAAAATGAATATTCAGAATGAAGTTCTAATAAAATGAACAGCCAGAATAATGTTCTGGAATTAAGTTGTAATAAATTAATCCCCATCATGAAGTTCTAACAAAATGCCTCATATTTCATATTTTACATTTGCTGATCAAATCCTGGGGCACATTAGTTTCTGTATAAATAAATAATAATAATAACTCTGTATTAATATATACTGTCATTTAAAAGGTGTTTATTTATTATTTAAGCTATAACATACCCTATTGTATATGTAAGTACCTCATTAATTGTCCGTCAATCTTCCTGTAAACATTAAACCTAATTAAAACCACAATGACCAAAAATAAAAAATAGTGTAATTTATTATTTATTTATTTATTTGGTACAATAATTTACACCAAACTTAAGAACATTTACCTCTCTCTCATAAAGATACTGTGGTTATGGAAGCATTGGTTAAACATCTGGATTGTTGATCAGGTTCTGTTGATCTGTAGCTCTGTTCTTCTCTGATGTTCCTCCAGATCATTCTGAACATGTTCAAAAACAAACACACACACTCACACACTTCTGCTCTGCTGCGCGTGTGTGAGCTTGTACATGTGGATGTGTGTGACAGGCCTCAACAACACACTCCATTCCTGCAGGGTCAGGGGCCAACTCGGAGGTCAGACGCCATAAATGGAACAAGGCCTGAGGCTGTAGGCTGTGTGTGTGTGAGTGTGTGTGTGTGTGTGTGAGAGAGGGCTTTGTCACTCAGATGACGAGGAGACCTTGGGAAGGTGAGTGTGGACAGACTGAAAAGTGTCTGATTTGTGAGCCTGGTCAGATATATATGGTTGATTATACAAAAGGTTACTTATTAGCTATTAATTATGATGCATAATATTTTACACATACACTCACAAGCTACACAGACTGTCCAAAAATCCAAAAGTACACCCTTTGATAAAGACAGATGAAGTGCAAATGAAGTGAAGTGAGGTGATGATCATCCAACATCATGACCTAAATAACTTTAATAGCTCTTGTCACTGAATGCAATCAAATCCTCACAGCAGTTCTCCTCCAAAATCTAGTAGAAAGTCTCCTTCCCTGGACAGTAGAGACAGTTACTCCAACAAAAGCAGGATCAGCTCTTTTTAATTCCCTTGATTTCAGACAAAACAATGAATAAATGGGTGTCCCAATACTTTTGTCCATAGTGTATTTGCTGTGCTTATTCCGTATTTTTAAATTTGTAATATTTGTTAATAAGTAATGAATATGCTGTAAATATGTTTGTGTAGTTACTGAATAGTTCATTTGGGATATTCAATTTAATATAACTTAATTGTGAACATAAATGATAACTTAACTCTGGATTTTAGTTTTTTATAACATCATTTGGATATGAAAGTTATTCTACAGTCATTCTGGATGTTAATTATAACTTAATTCTTTTATCATAACTTTATTACTGTTATCAATGTTAGAAAGTACATTCTGTAAATTAGTCGTATTGTACAATCATGGATGATATGATTTGCATTATGAATTAATTTTGCATATCATGTCTAATTCTGAATATTACTTTATTATTATAACTTATAACTTTTATTAAAAGTATTTTAATTATTTTTTAGGTGTTCATTTCATAACATCACTCTTTATATCAACAATTTTATTCTGTAACTTTATTTTGGATTCTCAGTTTATTAGAAATGATTTGTTATGTATATTTTGGTTTATTTGAATTTAATATTTTTATTTAATATTGTATTGATTATTTCATCATGGGCATCAATTCTGCTATAACCTTCTTTTAAATATTTATTTTGATATTATTTTGGGTGTTAATTTTATGACATCATTCTTCATATTCATGACATTCTGTAGCTTTATTTGGGATATTAAATGTATTATATTTTATTCTCAATATAAAAAATACATTTAAATAAATGTAATACCATATTTCATATATTTATTATTATTTCAGTAAATATATTTATTTTAGTATAACTTCATTCTGAATAAGTTCTATGTCTGTTAGCAACTTTAGCCTAGCATCTCCAGTCCTGAACTAAAGTAGCACACGTCCAGATGCCCGACTGTTCCTTTAAAGTACCTGTCGGTAGTGTCCACCTATACGCACATATACACACCCTGACCAGTTCAGGCAGTCCAGTGTGCCTCCATGAGCAGTGGGCTAATCCTGGCCTGGCCTGAGCTGTCAGCCTGTATGAAAACACCAGCCGGCTGGACGGGACGTTCTTGGCCTTTGTTGATTTAGTCAAACACTACGCTTATCCAAACCACAGCCACAATCCCAACTCCCCACCTCCTCCTCCACCACCTCCTCCACCACCACCTCCTCCATCTCCTCCTACTTTCTTCCCTTTTCTAATTTCTCTCCTCCCTCACGTCTCCAACCCCCTCATTCCTTTCAGCCACGGCCTTTACGCTTCAACTTCCACACTGTTCATCTTACGGAACTCCAGAATGGGTTTCAAATGCTTTATTGAGATTGTACTTTTTGCAATTGTAATGTAATGTAATTGTACATTAGACATATACTGTAACTACTATATAATTACTCCTTTCTGGATATGAATTTATTAGAACTTCATACTGGATATGAATTTATTAGAACTTCATACTGGATATGAATTTATTAGAACTTCATACTGGATATGAATTTATTAGAATTTCATACTAGATATGAAGTTATTAGAACTTCATACTGGATATGAATGTATTAGAATTTCATACTGGATATGAATGTATTAGAATTCCATACTGGATATTAGAACTTCATACTGGATATGAATTTATTAGAACTTCATACTGGATATGAATGTATTAGAATTCCATACTGGATATTAGAACTTCATACTGGATATGAATTTATTAGAACTTCATACTGGATATGAATGTATTAGAATTGCATACTGGATATGAATTTATTAGAACTTCATACTGGATATGAATTTATTAGAATTTCATACTGGATATGAATTCATTAGATCTTCCTACTGGATATCCATTTATTAGATCTTCAAACTGGATATGAATGTATTAGAATTTCATACTGGATATTCGTTTATTCATTTTTTTTTTTAGAATTTATTAGAACTTCACAGCTGCCACAGAAACTACTGACTGAAGTATTTACGTTGTCGTTGGACAGTAATAGTAAGTGTGTGACGTTGGCTACGGAGGAAAATGTTGTTTACCGCCCTGTTATTTTACCAGAATGAAGTTCTACTCAAATAAAATTCCAGAATGAAATAATAAATAAATTAAAATGATTAAATAAAAAAGATTAAATTGTATTACATTAATAAAGAATTGTTTTTGTATATCCAGAATAAATTATAATACATTTAATATCCAAAATAAAGTTATTGATATGAAGAAAGGTGTAATGAAATGAATACCAAAATGATATTAAAATACAATAAATGATGTAAATAAATAATGACTTTAATAAAAATAGGGATAAAATATATCCTCTAATAGCCAAAAGTTATTGATATGAAGAGTGATGTTATGAAATAAATTAATACCCAAAATATTATTAAAATACAATTCCTGTTTAAAATGAGGTTACTGTAATATCACACATTACATACTATAATATTTGAAATGAATTCATAATGCAATTAATATCTAGAATGATGTTATGAAAAACTAATATCCACAATTGTTTAATACTCCATAATGAAGTTCTGTCAGTATTCAGATACACAGATATTAAAATATATTGAATATTTAAAATGAGGTTATGACAAAATGACTTGGCTTGAAGTGAGGGTGTGATGATTTAGACCAGCAGTTAGCGCAAAGCTAACTAGTGAGGTAAACGTCCTTCCTTTTAGTGAAGGCTGGGTCATTTGCACTGGTGGAACGTTTTTGTTGTTGTTTACGTTGAATCTTTTGGTAAACCGTCGCTCTAAAGGTGAAACCTAACCAGCACTTTTACTACAGCGTTGTTGTTAGCCCTGCTAGCATGAAAGAATCTTATCTCTGTCCACTCCTGCTACGCCTTACTTTCCTCTGATAGTCACCGGTCATTTACTGCTTCAGGTCACATTAGCTAATCCTTCCTCAGAGCTCACGAAGCGTTTCATTTAATATCCAGTCTTTTTCAGCAGTCCTCTTTTCTACGGCTCAAGCGTTTATAAGCACTTGCTGTACTAGTACACTCTGTTACTTTAGCATAGCGTATAACCCCATCTGCTAAAGTACAGAGTACATTTAATATGATCAACTGACCCCCAGAATGGACTACATTACAAATATACTGTAATTAATATATGATTACTCCTTTCTGGCTATTCATTTATTAGAACTTCATACTGGATATGAATTTATTAGAACTTCATACTGGATATGAATTTATTAGAACTTCATACTGGATATGAATTTATTAGAACTTCATACTGGATATGAAGTTATTAGAATTTCATACTGGATATGAAGTTATTAGAACTTCATACTAGATATGAATTTATTCGAAGTTCATACTGAATATTCATTTATTCGAATTTCATACTGGATATTCATTTATTCGAATTTCATACTGGATATTCATTTATTAGAACTTCATACTGGATATGAATTTATTCGAAGTTCATACTAGATATGAATTTATTAGAAGTTCATACTAGATATGAATTTATTAGAACTTCATACTGGATATGAATTTATTAGAACTTCATACTGGATATGAATTTATTAGAACTTCATACTGGATGTGAAGTTATTAGAACTTCATACTGGATATGAAGTTATTAGAACTTCATACTAGATATGAATTTATTCGAAGTTCATACTGAATATTCATTTATTCAAATTTCATACTGGATATTCATTTATTAGAATTTCATACTGGATATTCATTTATTATAACTTCATACTGGATATGAAGTTATTAGAATTTCATACTGGATATGAATTTATTCGAAGTTCATACTAGATATGAATTTATTCGAAGTTCATACTAGATATTAATTTATTAGAACTTCATACTAGATATGAATTTATTCGAAGTTCATACTGGATATGAATTTATTAGAACTTCATACTAGATATGAATTTATTAGAACTTCATACTGGATATGAAGTTATTAGAACTTCATACTGGATATGAAGTTATTAGAACTTCATACTGGATATTCATTTATTAGAACTTCATACTGGATATGAATTTATTAGAAGTTCATACTAGATATGAATTTATTAGAACTTCATACTGGATATGAATTTATTAGAATTTCATACTGGATATGAATTTATTAGAACTTCATACTGGATGTGAAGTTATTAGAACTTCATACTGGATATGAATTCATTAGAACTTCATACTGGATGTGAAGTTATTAGAACTTCATACTGGATATGAATTCATTCGAAGTTCATACTAGATATGAATTTATTAGAATTTCCTACTGGATATTCATTTATTAGAACTTCATACTGGATATACTAGAATTTCATACTGGATATTCCCCCCCGAACTGCCATTTCATTACAACCCTTCCACTTCACACGGTCCAAACTCCTTCATTTCAGCTCTGTTCTTAAAGCCTTTCCGGCCTTGTGGGCGTTGGTTAGCCCATGGTTGGTGAGTGTTAGTACAAGGTTCGAAGAGTCAGTCTGAAGAGTCAGTCTGAGGAGTCAGTCTGTAGAGTCAGTTTAAGGAGTCAGTTTGAAGAGTCAGTCTGAGGAGTCAGTCTGAGCAGTCAGTTTGAGGAGTCAGTCAGAAGAGTCAGTCTGTAGAGTCAGTTTAAGGAGTCAGTTTGAAGAGTCAGTCTGTAGAGTCAGTTTAAGGAGTCAGTTTGAAGAGTCAGTCTGTAGAGTCAGTTTGAGGAGTCAGTTTGAAGAGTCAGTCTGTAGAGTCAGTTTGAGGAGTCAGTCTGTAGAGTCAGTTTAAGGAGTCAGTTTGAAGAGTCAGTCTGTAGAGTCAGTTTGAGGAGTCGCCTTAAAAAAAATGATTCAGCCGTGTTAAAAACACTGCTTCTGTCTCCACCAGTCACTGGCTGAACTTCTAGATGTTCTTTTCTTCCTCTCATTCTTTCCACCCCCACCCTCCCCATCCCCCTCCACCACCCCTCCTTCCCCCCTCTGTGTGCGTTGGCTGCGTATGGAGGTGAGTTTGATGGTCAGTCGTATATCTGCCAGCACTTGGCTGTGTGGTGGCCAGTGTTAGCCATTATCAATTCCAACCATCAGTTTCCACTTGAAAGCCCCCCCCCTCCACCTCCCCCACCCCATCCCAGCCTCCTCACTTCCACCAATTTCTCCTTCGCCCCCTCATTCATTCTCTCTCTCTCTCTCTCTCTCGCTCTCCCTCCCCCGCTCTCCAAGCCCCAATAACCCTGCTCTCCTTTTATTAACACCAGATTTCACTGAATAAATAAAACTCGCTTTTCTTTCCCTCCCTCTCTCTCTCTCTCTCTCTCTCTCTCTCGCTTGCTCGCGCACTCTCTCGCTTCACCTCCACCCTGCCCCCCAAAACCCAAGTAGTTTTCCTAGGTCCTGCACACGAGCAGCCAAGCAGTGCAGCCAAGCATGTGTTAGCATTAGCCAGTGTGAGCAGTATAGCAGCATGAGCTACAACTGCTAATAATGTAGGCTACGTTAACTAGTAGTGTAGTCTACCATAGCTAGTCATGTAGGTTATGTTAACTAGTAGTATAGTCTACCATAGCTAGTCATGTAGGTTATGTTAACTAGTAGTATAGTCTACCATAGCTAGTCATGTAGGTTATGTTAACTAGTAGTATAGTCTACCATAGCTAGTCATGTATGTTATGTTAACTAGTAGTATAGTCTACCATAGCTAGTCATATAGGCTACATTAACTAGTAGTGTAGTCTACCATAGCTAGTCATGTAGGTTACATTAACTAGTAGTATAGTCTACCATAGCTAGTCATGTATGTTATGTTAACTAGTAGTATAGTCTACCATAGCTAGTCATGTAGGTTATGTTAACTAGTAGTATAGTCTACCATAGCTAGTCATATAGGCTACATTAACTAGTAGTATAGTCTACCATAGCTAGTCATATAGGCTACATTAACTAGTAGTATAGTCTACCATAGCTAGTCATATAGGCTACATTAACTAGTAGTATAGTCTACCATAGCTAGTCATGTAGGCTACATTAACTAGTAGTATAGTCTACCATAGCTAGTCATATAGGCTACATTAACTAGTAGTATAGTCTACCATAGCTAGTCATATAGGCTACATTAACTAGTAGTGTAGTCTACCATAGCTAGTCATATAGGCTACATTAACTAGTAGTATAGTCTACCATAGCTAGTCATATAGGCTACATTAACTAGTAGTGTAGTCTACCATAGCTAGTCATATAGGCTACATTAACTAGTAGTATAGTCTACCATAGCTAGTCATGTAGGCTACATTAACTAGTAGTATAGTCTACCATAGCTAGTCATATAGGCTACATTAACTAGTAGTATAGTCTACCATAGCTAGTCATGTAGGCTACATTAACTAGTGTAGTCTACCATAGCTAGTCATATAGGCTACATTAATTAGTAGTATAGTCTACCATAGCTAGTCATGTAGGCTACATTAACTAGTAGTATAGTCTACAATAGCTAGTATTATAGGTTATGTTAACTAGTATTATAGGCTACATTAACATAGTACAGGCTACATTAACTAGTAGTATAGGCCACATTAACTAGTAGTATAGTCTGCAATGACTAGTATTATAGGTTACATTAACTAGTATTATAGGCTACATTAACATAGTACAGGCTACATTAACTAGTAGTATAGGCCACATTAACTAGTAGTATAGTCTGCAATAGCTTGTATTATAGGTTACTTTAACTAGTATTATAGTCTATCATAGCAGTGTGGGCTACAACTGCTAATAATGTAGGTTACAGTGGCTAGTAGTATAGGTTTGTGAACTAGTAGCCATAGTCTCCTATAGCTAGTCATATAGGCCACATTAACTAGTAGTATAGTCTATTATAGTCAGTAGTGTAAGCTACAGCAGCTAATAGCTACAGTAGCTAGTCGCATAGCCTACACTAACTAGTTTAACATTAACATAGTACAGGCTACATTAACTAGTAGTATAGTCTACCATAGCTAGCAGTGTGGGCTCCATCAGCTACAGGCTACAGCAGTTGCTAGTGGATGCATGAAGGATGCATTTGTGGGTGAGGCCCGGATAGGCCATCTCACATCTGCTACCCTTATTATTCCTCTCTCCAACATTTTCCTCCAGACTTCAGCAGAAAATCCCATTTTGTGTGACAGCCCAGCAGACCTGCCTCTGAAGGGAAGATTAAACTGTAGGGTCCTGCAGAACACTTCACAGCCTTTCCACAAATCCCTTGGCAAGGAACTCACACACACCCTTCCACACCTACACCAGCATTCAGTCGGCAGCTGTGCTCAGAGGAGTTCGGGATGTTGATTTCAAAAATGTGCCCTTCAGGTTACAATGGAGCTTTGAGGCTCTGAGCTGGGATGGGGGTGGGGGTCGGTGGCCAGGGGCCAACCACTTACTCTCTCTCTCTCGCTCTCTCTCTTTCATTCTTTTACTACAGAACCCTTCGCACCTCTTCCGAACTCCCAAAATGGGCCATTTTCAAATATGGGACAAACACCCGGGCGTTTTATCGATTGACAAAAGTATTGGGACACCTGCTTTATGCATTGTTTTTTTCTGAAACAAGGCCATTAAACAAGTTTCTCCTTCTTTTATTGGAGTAACTGTCTCTACCATCCAGGAAACTGCATTACGGAGCCAGTATCAAGGTGAGGATTTGATTGCATTCAGTGACAAGAGCGTTAGTGAGGTCAGGATGTTGGATGATGATCACCACCCCACCCCACCTTATCCCCAACTCCCCAACTCCTCGCTAAAGTACTGGATGGAGCACCAACCATCATTCCAGGGAACACAGTTCTTCCACTGCTCCACAGCTCAAAGCTAGGGGGGCTTTATACCCCCCCGCCTTTAGCCCACACCTGGCATTAGGCAGCATGGTGACAATAGGTTCATGTTTATGAGTCCTTTTCTGTTGGCAGTACACTTCTCTACAGGGACTAGACAAGCTGTATATGTGTGTGTGTGTGTGTGTGTGTGCATTTGCACATCTGTGTCAGCAATGGGCACAACTAAAAGTGACGAATGCGTCCATTAGAAGGGGCGTCCACAAACATTTGGACATGTGTACCAATTCAGGGGCTGCATTCTTCGTAGGCTGCATTTGAATACCGATCGCGCCACAGATCCCTCACCAGCCAACATCAAAGTTGCTAGGTGACAGGGGCGGCAATGTTATCTAGAAATGGACTAAAGGATAAGGATTATAGTTAGCTTAGCATAGTTAGGCCTAGCTTCTTGAGCCTAGCCAATAGAAGCCAACCTCAGACGCCCAACGTACCTTGGCTGATCAACTTCATTTTGTGAATCTCATCTCATTCCTTTAAGTGGTTTGGCCACGTTTTGAGTTATATCCCATCTGCAGGCATAACCTCAGCAAGTCCAGAAGAAGGATGGACCTCTGAAACCAAGAAAGGAACCAAAGCAGCGCTAGTAAACCCACCGTGGCTACGTGATATCTGCTTTCTAGCCAGTGATTCTAAACCGTGTCCTGGTGAATCACTCCCCTGCACATGTCCCTCCAAGAGCATACTATGTCCTCTGTACTGGTTTTATCGTCCCCCATAAAGACAAATCCCACATTACCTTTGGGAAGTGCTTTCAGATGTTTCGGGATAACGTCATATAGCTACCCTGCGTTCGCACCGATGGTGGTAAAATCATTCGGGGTCTCTCGGGGGAACCTGCAGTGGGTCGCTGATGTGCATTTCGACAACAAGTTCCCCTTTTCAGTGGTGAAAGGAGTGGGATTCAGTTTAAACCAGTGCTTAGCCAATGTACTCTTAGGAACATCATGTTCCAGAGGGCGTGAGAACATAACATATTCTGATTGGTCCTCACCACACCGCATCATTCCTCATTTGTATCAGACTGCAGACAGCTCAACTTCTTCCCATCGGACCGATGGTTGCTACTCTTCTCACAGCCTGAGGCCTCGGTGTGGCCACTGGTTGAGTAGTCTAGCTCTTGACCAGCATAGGATTTGTTTGATGAGTTTAGCTGGTCTACAAGCATGACCAACCTGACCAAGCTAGACCACCAGCATGACCACGCTGGTTGACTAGCATGAACTAAATTAATTAAATACAACATACAGTGTGCTAGTAAAGAGCAGGTTGACAAAGGGTGGCAAAGGACGTTTTGGGGGCATCCATGCATTTCTGCTTAAGTACACTATGACAAAAGTATTGGGACATCGGCTCATGCATTTTGTTTTTTCAGAATTCAAGTGTGTTAAAAAGAGTTTATCCTGTCTCGTCTGTCCAGGGAAGAAGGCCTTGCTGTGAGTATTTGTAAGTTTGTAAGGTCTGTATGTTGAATGATGATTACCACCTCACCTCATCCCCAAACTCCCCAACTCATCCCGAAATTACAAATCAGAGAGACCCACAAACCACCTGAAGCACAGAGGGTCTCTGAACATGTGTTGGTTTGTGTTTGTGGATTTTAGCCGTGTTCTGTCGCCATGGCGTGCTCCACATACCTGAGAACTGACCTCTTTCTAGAGACGGACCTTATCCAAACCGTTTACACTGTTACCACCGACACTGAAGCACAACAACAAACACAGAACTGAGAGCGGGATGAAAAGCAAGAGAGTCGGGCTGAGCTGGAGGTGCTTTAGAAAACAGTATCAGCCTTTAGATTCTGACCCTTAATGTTGCTAATATTGATCAAAAGTGTGAGAGTATGTATGAAGTGTGTATAAAGTGTGTGGATAGTGTATGTATAGTGTATGTGTAGTGTGTGTATAAAGTGTGTGTATAGAGTATGTATAGTATATGTGTAGTGTGTATAAAGTATGTATAGTATAGTATATGTGTAGTGTGTATAGAGTATGTATAGTATATGTGTAGTGTGTATAGTGTATGTATAGTGTATGTGTAGTGTGTATAGAGTATGTATAGTATATGTGTAGTGTGTATAGAGTATGTATAGTATATGTAAAGTAAATGTGTAGTGTGTGTAGGGTAGTGTGTGTATAGTATGTGTAATGTATGTAAAGTGTATATTGTGTGTATATAGTATATGTATAGTATATGTGTAGTGTGTATAGAGTATGTATAGTTTTTATATAGTATATGTATAGTGTATGTATAGTATATGTGTACTGTGTAGAGTATGTATAGTGTATGTAAAGTATATGTGTAGTGTGTATAGAGTATGCATAATGTATGTAAAGTATATGTGTAGTGTGTGCAGGGTATATTGTGTGTATATAGTATATGTATAGTATATGTGTAGTGTGTATAGAGTATGTATAGTGTATGTAAAGTATATGTGTAGTGTGTGTAGGGTGGTGTGTATAGTATGTATAATGTATGTGAAGTGTATATTGTGTGTATATAGTATATGTATAGTATATGTGTAGTGTGTGTATAGTATATGTGTAGTGTGTATAGTATATGTGTAGTGTGTGTATAGTATATGTGTAGTGTGTGTATAGTATATGTGTAGTGTGTGTATAGTATATGTGTAGTGTGTATAGAGTATGTATAGTTTTATATAGTATATGTATAGTGTATGTAAGGTATATGTGTAGTGTGTAGTGTATGTAAAGTATATGTGTAGTGTGTGTATAGTGTGTGTAGGGTAGTGTGTGTATAGTATGTATAATGTGTGTAAAGTGTATATTGTGTGTATATAGTATATGTATAGTATATGTGTAGTGTGTATAGAGTATGTATAGTTTTTATATAGTATATGTGGCGCAACAGAGTAACCTTGTAAGTCGCTCTGGATAAGAGCGTCTGCTAAATGCCATAAATGTAAATGTAAATTTAAGAAAAAAACAATGCATAAACAGGTGTCCCAATACTTTTGTCCATATAGTGTCAATTCTAGGCATCTAGTATCTCGAAACCACTGTAAAACGACTGCCTCAGACATCAGGCATTGTGTTCTTAACCATTGTCAGAAACATCAAGCGCGGTCAGACGTCTGGTTCTATTCACCGCCACGGTGAACCAGTGGTTAAGTTCACCTAAAGCGGAACGCTCTACACCAGTCCACGCTAACTTTGCTTGGCACTGTTTACACCACAACCGTTCACTTATGTGGACATTGTGAAACGCGGGTGGAGTTCCCCTTTAACTACCTATTGCCATAGTGTACATTCACTGTCCGTATAAATGAAGCTTCAACCGAACAGCGTTTTAATTACAGTGTAAGAGCTTTTTAAGAGCCTTTTTAAACACTTACACACTTACACACACACCCTAGCCGAACATGTATGAGATTGCTAACCACCAACGGCAAACGCTTTGAGGTGGCAAGTTGGAAACCAACAACTGGAAAATGTTAAGTTCCCAGTTGTCGGGAACACACGGCATAATACCAGCCATGTGCTCCAACCACACAGTGTTTACATGGCTAAACCGTAGAGTTCTGCTAGCTGTACATTAGCTTTTAGCATCTTTCACATGGTGGTGTGGAAGGATTTCATTCATCTGAAGTGTTTATGGCTTTGGTTCTGCTTATTCCAGTAGAGAACCTCACATTCCAGTATATGTGGGCAAACTGATCCCATATGCCGAGTGATGCTAACGACGCTAACGTGGAACGTGAGGCAGTGCTGCTAGTTCAGCACTAGCTTTGGTTTATTTACAGCCATTTGAATTAATCTTATTGATAAACCTGATAAACTGGAGAGGTTACAGTTTAAGGTAGCTTAAGTTCTACTCTGAATGCTAGGTCTTTTGCTAGCTAGCTCTGTTAACCAAAAAAGACTGTGCTATTTGATCCCAGAGATGCTAATGTGGTGTAATGGTGCTGTATGTGAAACAAGTGAGGCTATCGGTAAGGCCTGGGTGATGGTAGCTAATATGACTAGCCCTACCAAACAATGCTAGCAGTGAAGGTTAGCGGGTTTATTTTGTGCTTTATGTTTTATTTACTATACTTTTTGCATGGATTATCTCTTTAAGAAAATGTTTTTAAGATGGTTAGCTACCCTGCTAATGAATAAATCATATCAAACACCATGGCCAGCTTAGCTCTTGTCCGGTGTAGGGTATGTTTTTGTTTGCGTTTGAGGGTTTAGCTGGTTTAGCAGCATCGCTAACCTAGCTGAGCGTGATCGAGCTGGTTGACCGTTGCCTAGCCAGACTAAACAACGCTAGCAAAGAAGTACGGCAGGTTTGCTAGTTGAACATTAGCGGTTTTATTTTGACTTTTATGTTTTGTATGTATTGATAAACAATGATCCATTTCTGCAAATAATGACTGAATGCTAGAGCTGTGCGCACTGAACATGAATGCTAGCTAGCACCGTTAACCAAAAAGGGACTGTGCTATTTGGTCCCACTAATTTCACACTGAACCCCAGATGCTAATGTTATGTAATGATGCTGTATGTGGAATAACTGAGGCTATCGGTAAGGCCTGGGTGAATGTAATATGACTAGCCCTACCAAACAATGCTAGCAGTGAAGGTTAGCGGTTTTATTTTGTGTTTTATGTTTTATTGATTATCATTTATGCATCATTTATTCTATAGCTGTACAGCTAGAGCTGTGCTCACTGAAAATGAATGAATGCTAGCACTATGAAGCAAAACATAAAGTCTTCTATTAGCGAACGTGACTCTTTGGCGATTCTTTGGTCTGCGCTAATTTTAGCCGTTGTTTGAGCAGTCTGACTGGAAAAATGCTAGCATGGCTAACAGTGAATGAAAGGTCTAGATGCGTCAGCTTTAACTAGTTTAGCCTCTTTTTGAGTAGCGCTGTTAGCATGAAGCTACAAGGGAGATACAAGGGTTTCGTACGACAGCTACTCCTTTTGCTTGGTGGTCTTTCAGCAGTAGTTCTCTACAGGACAGCTGGAACTTTGCTCCTTTCTCAGTTTACAGAAACTAATCTCTGGAATTCCCAGTAAAGGGCTTACGTTCGGCTCGTCTCGGATCAGCCCTCCATTGCGTACGGTCTAAAAGCTTGACCTTCACGTGTCGGTTCTCCAAGTAAGAGGGTCGTTCCTCCACGCGTAAACAAGGTTATAAGGCTAGGATAGGCCAAACCTGCTCCCGCACTGTGATAAGTCGGAATTAGGCGACTGACTCAGCAGGAAACATGCTGTTACTCCACAGCTCCGGGCCTACGGACCTTCCGGGCTCCAGCGTCCCGAGTCCCGTTGCTCAATCCGAGAGTGAGGTTTCACCAAGAAAGAATGCTGACAAGTGTGTGGGTTTTTTTTTTTTGTTTTTTTTCATTGTATTTTCTGAAAAGACACCATTTTTCTTCTTTTGAAAGACATACTTTTGTATGCGCTTTTACGTTACCGAAAAAAAAGAGAGGGCGAGAGAGAGAGAGAGAGAAAATCCTCGGTTCTGTACACACAAAACATTACAGAGAACAATAATAAACGTCCCAAAGTAAACAGGGAACTTGAAAGCAGGTTTTAAGATGCTTCAAATAGCTGGAGCCCCTCGCGCTGTGTGAAGCGGCTCGCCTTTCCAGTTTAAATGTTTGGATTGCTCGGACGTGCCGGGTGCCCGGGCCCATCTGCGCCGACTGGCCGCTGCTTGCGTAACGCTCACGGGAGGGGCGGAGGGAGGCTGTGGACTGGCCAATCGGTGCAGGAGCTGAAGGTGCGGTTGGACATGTTTGCATATTTTCCACAAAGACAGCAAAGACAGCATCTGATATTTGATGGTTAAGATGTAAACAAACTCATTCAGAGCGGACCTGGTGTGAAACACTCCAAAGTTCCAGAGTCTAGAGTCTAGAGAAGTGTCCACAATTGGCCTTGCTCTCCCCGGGTGGGTAGATGGCGCTCTCTCTGTCTATCCCCATTGATATTGGCCAGCACAAGCGTCTGCTAGCCGATGCTTCAGAGCTGGGTACCCGGGGGGTACACTCTGAAGGCCTTTGTTTACATCTCAACCTCAATTAATTTATGCGAAATGTATGCTAAATACTTCATCACATTTCGAAAGATTGATCACATTGACACATTTTCACCCATACCCTAAATGTAGTCCATCAACCGAGACATGTTTGGTGTCCGTTGGCTTGTTTATCTGTGTAGTAGAGCACCAAGGCTAATGTGGCTGAAGAGTAATGGAGGCCTCAGTGACCAGCTATTAGCAGTGTGCAAGCTGCTTGCCTAAAGGCCTAGCTTTTGTTAGCGAAATGTCGCTACATTCGCTACAGTGAAATTTGAACTTGTGACGTAGCCGATTTCTGAAGTAAACGAATGAGCGATGAGCTCTTCTGAGAATTCTGGCACGTTAATATCTGTTGTTTTACTGGTAACGGCTAGTTTACTGTTATGCTAGCAGCCACCCCACTGCCACCAGCAACCTACACCTGTTTGTCATGAGGATTTCATTATCTGGTCTAATTATAAACCTAGTTATACTGTTTATATTGTTTATGGTGGTCGAGTTAGCTAGCCTGCTAACGCTCAGGTTAGCTTCTCAGCTAATCGGTGCTGCACACACAAGTCACCTCACTGCTTCCAGCCATGCCATGAGTTATCTTTACTTATTTGCTAAGACACCAAACATGCTTTGGCCGATCACCTACGCCAGGGGAAGCCCTGATGATGTGCACCTCCCGGTCACCCCAAAGCTTCTTGTCTTCTGTTGTTCAACCCTGAGATTGGACTTTGGATCAAACAGGCGAAGAAGCAGATGAAGGGGTGGCTTGGCCTTCTTAAGTGTTACAACATGACCATAACTCTCAGCTCCAGATAGACAATGCATAAACACAAGGTTTGCATGGCTTTGAACCTTTTCAGAGTCTGCTGGCAGTAAAGCCCCTCCCCCCTCTTGGGACCAACCACCCACAACATGGTCAGTACAAAGAGATTACTTCCCTTAATTTGACAGAAGACTTTGAGTTCCCTTTATGTTTCTTGGCTTTTGTGTTTGTGTAAAAGGTCTAAGGGGCATTTTTCTGAAGACTGGCCCTTCATGAAGTACATTTGAAGTATTTGAATACTCAATAGGTTTCATCTATATATCCATTACTTCTTATCTTTTTTTTTTTTTAAACCACAGAAGCTTAAGCTACGCTACCTTTCGCCAGGCCACACCGAAAGAACGGACGGCTTCACCTTTTGACCCCTTTTACGTCTGACTGATGGCTAAAAAAACCATGTTTAGCACAAACTGGCTTTTACAGACGCAGCTGATTTCAGTTCATTCGCGCCATCACCGCTACACACTAACAATACATTCATGCCTCCCACCGATCAGCCAAAGCATTAGCACCCCTGACAGGTGAAGTGCATAACACTGATTACCTTCATCTACAGTGACATCTGTCTGTCAAGGGGTGGGATCAACATATTAGGCAAGAACCAAACTAAGATGGCTAGAAGACTGGGTCTGGAACATCTCTAAAACACCAGGCAGGTCTTGTGGGGTTATTCTGCTATGCAGTGGTCAGTAGCTACCAAACATGCTTTAAGAAAGGCCTCACCTCACAACTTACAGGACTCTGTGCCAGATACCACTTGTCTTGGATGGTCCGATCTGTTGTAGTAGAACGAGGCGGACCTTCTCAGTAGGCAGCTGGTATTAATGTTATGGCTGATCAGTGTGTTTTGAATGCCAGTAACGGTTAAAATGGTTATGAAACGTGATTGCAATTGTTCTCAAGGGTTCCTTTGAGAACCCTAGGACACCTAAAGTACTGGTGGAAACACTTGCAAGCATTGTATTGAAGCCTTGTATATGCTATTCGGGCCAGCCCTCATAGTACTACCCATCGTAGTACTGTTGAGTATTGTGGGTAGAGTCGTTTATCAAATCGCTGTCTTTGAGCTCTGAGGCACTTGTGGGTATTTTACCCTGCATTGGGGACCATGAAGTCAAAATTACAGTATGGTATACAATGGTAACTGTCACTGCAATCAATGACTTGTCGGACGATGGGCTACAAACCAGCCTCTCTAGGAGGATGGAAGACGCTTGCTAGCCTCATGCAGTAACATTGTAGGAGAAGCAACAAAGGCACTGGTAACAACGTCCTTAGAGGCTTTAGAAAAGCCTGAGAAAAATAAAACATCAGCTCAGGAACAAAAAACGATAAACCTTCACATGAACAACGCAAAACTACGCAAAAGGCTCAACAGTCTCTTCATGGCAAAGTTCTGTCTTTCACAGCAAAATCTCTACAAAACAAACTTAAGTGGTAAGGAGGCGTTTCTGAAGCTGCAGCATGAAGGAACGATGCGAAGAGCTTTGTCCATGTTCTCTACGGTAGGCCTTTTGAAGGACTTGGTCACAGAGTCAGAGCTCAAATCAGTGCACGATTTCTCCAGGGAGCACAGGCAGTCCCAGATCTCAAGCCGGGGCCTGTTTTCCTGGAGAGAAAGAGATGCCCTCATACATCCTTTGGGAAAAAACAGTCAAACCCAATTCATGTCTGAGCAGAACCAAAGATTCACCCCGATCCTTCAGCCACAGCTCCGGACCAGGGTGCCCAAGTCCATAGGCCAAAACATGTCCGACCAGGTGGTGGAGAGAAAAGAAGGCTGCCGTCGAAAGGTAGGTCTTTAGAATCCCGTCGTAACCTTGTCCTGTCAAGTCCCCTCTTTGACCCAGTATGGATTTCACGCATCTAGGAACTTGAGGTGTGTCGTCCTGTCCAGCAACACCACTGTGTGGCTTCTAGTTTCGTGAGAAAACGATGCAGTTGAAGCTTGGATATTGATACATGCAAGGAAGGCACTTCAGATTTGACAACGCTGAATCCCTTAAGTGGACAATTGCACTTGGTTCGAATACTTTTACAAACGTCTGACCTGCCCACCAAAATGTGTCCAGCGTCTACACTTCGCCCGCCAGCAGGGGTAATGGAGAACATTGCCCTCTAGGGGCCGGAGGTCTGAGCAGCACATTTTTGCATATTTTTAATATACGGCGGCATCCTGCCATCTGTGTTGTTGTTGGCTGCGAACTGTTCTTGGATCAGCGGGACCTCATATTCCATGCCGTTTTGAGACACCGGTGGGCACGGCATGATCTCAGAGTGTTTGTGAGGCGCTGCCCCGTTCTCCATGCATGCCTTGACTCCTTCTAACTCAAAAGGAGCGGGCTCACCAAGATCCATATCTGCAGAGCTTTTGGCCCTTCTCCTGCGTAAAAGCACCACCGCCACTGCAGTTATGGCCACCGCCATCACCACAGCCACCGCTATCAGTATGGGTACCAGACTGGATGAAGGTTCACTCTTGTTCATACTGGGCTCGTGAGACGAGGGTAGGACCTCGGCGGTGCGAGCCTCCATGCAGGAGCTCACGGCATCAACAGGCTCACCAAATGGACTGGCACACACAAAGTATGTGCAGTTGGGCTGCAGCCCTCTCAACGTGTACTCTGGGTAGGAAGCCGGCACATTAAGCTGTAGGGGTCTGCGGTCGGGCCCGGACAGGTTCCGGTAAGTCAGGCGAATGCCGCGGATGTGTGGCCGCGATTCGATGTATCGATGCAGGTCCAGGGAGATGGAGGTGCTGGTTACATGATGGGAGCTGATGTTGTCTACCACAGCAACTGTAGCAACAACATCGTCCTGTGGAGATAATGGAGGAGGCTGGAATTCGTCCTGGTTCTCACAGTATGTTCCAGATGTACCTGGAGGACACAGACAGTCCACTTGTCCTCGCTGGTCAAATCTGCATGTGCCTCCATTCAGACAGATGTTTGAGGGGCACATGTGTTCCTCCTGTTCCTCGTGGCTGCTGGGAGGGGCAGTTGGCTCAAGTGAAAGATCTGGGTCTGTCTTAACCGATGGCTCCTCACTGGGAGGGAGAGGAGGGAAGGCATGGGTGGTCACCAGAGCAGTTGTAGGTGCAGGAGGATTGTGTGTGCTGCTGATAAGTCCGTTGGACAGTTCAGTGGTCGTGGTAGGGCAGCCAAAGTCCTTGTGCTCCAGCTCAGCCAGCACCTTGCCTGCATTCAAGGGCGGAAAGTGGCAGCGTGTCTCCTCCATCCGACCAAGCTCTACTTTCCTCTCTTTCAGCCAGCTGGGAAACCAGGCCAGTGGACAGAGACAGTTGAAGGGGTTTTCAGCGACTGTGATATGGTGCAATCTGGGGAACATCTGGAAAAAACCTACAGGGAAGCCTTGAAGATTCCCATGGCTCAGATCTAGTTCCTGCAGTCCCACCAGGTTCTGGAAGTCCTCTTGCCTGAGCAAACCTAGAGGGTTAAACGCCAAGTTCAGGCGAATCAGCCCCTTCGCTGATCTCAGTGCAGGTGGCAGTCCCGTCAGCTGGTTGTGAGACACATCCAGGTCATGCAGGTTCCCCAGACTTCTCATCAGTCCTTCATCCAAGGTGGTCAGTTCCATCCCAGCCATCTTCAGTGACTCCAGGTGTGGTGTCTGGAGGTCAGCAGGTCCAGGAGCAGGGATGCTGTTGAAGCTGAGGTCCAGCAGGAGCAATCTGGGAAGATGGATGGCTGGAAGGATGTTGATCTGATTCCCCTGCAGCTTCAGCTCCAGCAGGTGCTCCAGATCTTTAAATGCATCCGGATGGATGCGCTGGATTTTGTTGCTGTGGAGGTACAGCCTCTCTAAATTCACCAGTCCAGCAAAGCTGTCCTTGGAGATGTGGGTGATGTAATTTGCAGAGAGGTCGAGGTTGTGCAGAGAGGCAAGAGACCCGAAAACCCTGTCGGGAATCTCTGTGAGCTCGTTCTGGCTGAGGTCTAGCATCTCCAGCTCGGCCAGACCGTGGAAGTCCTGCTGATGGAGGGAGCTGATGCCATTCTGGAACACATACAGGTGGCGAGTGGAGACCGGCAGGTTGAAGGGCATGGAGGAAGAGCGCCGCTGGATGCAGAAGATTGACTGCGGAGTGTTGCAGGTGCAGTCCTGAGGACAAGCGCCGCAGAGGGACCAAGGGAGGATCAGGAGGGGGAGCAGGAGTCGCCGCCACATTGGGGTCAACAGCCACATCGTCACTCCACAGCTGTCCTGCAAGGGAGATTAGAAACAAGGTCAAAAATGTTCTGCAGGTTTCTGCAAGGACGTTCCTCATCAGAATTGTAATGCAGACGTCGCACCATGCAAATGAGTTTCCCTACCATGCTGTGAGAACCCTAAACCATCACAGATGTTCCTGGAGTTCCTGTGGATGCTTGCATTAATCAAAGCATTCAAGCAGCCCAACTAATATAAGGAATCTGGTCAAAGTCTCAAAGTCATGGAGGCTAATCTTCTCAAAAATTTGCAAGGCACGTTGCAACCACGACAGTAGCAACGCAGCTCTGTCCATTCGCTAGCTGTCCCTACTACTCATAGACATTCATTCAGGACAAAGTAGGGCTGACTCATCCATTTATAAAAGCAGAGTTATGATTGCTCGGTCAGCTGCGGTCAGAAAAGTCTCGAAACCAAACCACTCGCATGGAGGAACTCTTGCTGACGTCTGCAGGCACGTCAACGTCCTGTAACTGACACCGCCTTGTGGTACAACTGAGGAGCTTGCGGACATGCCTCTTATTTTCCTGGCACTGGCACCAGCACTTGCATTATTCTGTCGATGGTTACCCTGTTGACCTGCCTACGGTAACACACACCGTCTCACCGATTCCACTGTTTGTTTGGCACAGGCATGCGGCAGGGGTTTAGAAGAACCACGGCACAGAGAGTGTGTTCAGACCAACCAGCCCACCCACAGTGAAGCACACACATACACACAATGATCTGGCTTCATAAAGTTAGGAGATAGACGGACAAATAAACCCAGGCGGCAGTCGAGTATGACTATCGGTCTACCTCCGCGGAAAAACCACCTGCGCTCTCCTACAGTTACACATTCATGTAGATACAAGTGTGTGTGTGTTGTTTTGCTACACTGACATGGTTAATCTAGTCTGAGCTCTTAGGCGGCCCTCACAGTGCAATAATAAATCATTTTTGGTTTGTGCAGTCGGACATAAAGGGCCCTTTTGTTGGGCTCTGTTCTGCCGTCTGGGTCCACTGTTGCAATAAGGAGCGTATGCTAAAATGCTATCGGCTGTGTGTGCGGGAGGTGGAGCGGTTGGAGTTTGGTACGGTACGGTGGTGGTGTAAAATTGCCCAATGTTCCTTGCCGGTTTTGGACAGACAGTTACCACCCAACCCCCCGAACACATGTAACGCTCCCGACGTTGGGAGGGTAAGGGCTGACCCGTCTCCTCCGCCATATGTGCAACCAGCCACCGCCTCTTTTTTCAAACTGCCGGCGGAAGCGCCAGGTACCCAGCTCAGCGAGCCAACCAGCATCCCACTGAAGTGATGTTGGGGGGTGGGGGGTGTGGGGTGTGGGGGTGAGAGCCATCCATCTACCCACCCAGAAAGTGAGGGCAAGGCCAACTGTGCTCACTCAGGCTCCGCCTGCTGATAACGGGATTCGAACCAACGGCCCTCTGGTCATAGCGGCAGCACCTTAATAAGTTATATCTTTTTTTTCAGAAGCATTTTCATACGTTGAAGCGTTAATTGATCAATTTTCAGGTCGTTGGACAAATTCTGCGTTTTTGTTTTTACATTGTTTATTTGTTGCTTTTACGGTTTAATCAGGGGTCCGTCCAGCTCAATCCAACCCAACCACCCCGTCACACAAACTGTCTTATTATTAGGTTCTTAAAACTCAGAATGCAAAGAAAATGATATTTCACATTGATTGGCATGTGTGTGCTAGCTCAGGGACCTGACCACATGAAGAACTGCGACGATTTAAGGAAGAAATTTACCACCCCGTCACGCTTTACTGTATATATGTGTATATATGTGAATATGTCTACATAGGAATAAGGAATATATATATATATATATATATATATATATATATATATATATGTATGTGTGTGTGTGCATTTGCACATCGGTGTCAGCAACTTCAAGTCTGTTAGCTGGTGTGCCAGAGCCAAGGACCCGGCGCTTTCCTCAGAGTGTGTTGGCTGCCTGGCAATGCTTGGAAAGAGGCGGTGGCTGGCTTGCATGGGTTAAGTCCCTACCTTCCTAAAATCAGGACCCTTGCCAGTGCTAGGGGGCGCTACGGCCAGGCGGGCTAACTGGCAGGAGGAGAGTCCTGTCAAATGTTGTTGGGCTCATTTTTTTCGTTTTGAATTTTCCAACCAGAATTCCTTCACACATACGGGTTTCTAGACACGGGTTTACCGGCGGACTCTGTGGGAGGCAACAGGACTCCACGTCTTTGCCGTTCCCTGGCGCACTGCGCTGTAGCCCTACAGGCCTCTGTTATCAGAGCATCTAATGTTAACGTCCTTGCGGTCTGCTCGTTCCTCACATCGGCTGTGGCCTTTATGACTCCACGGAAAAGTCTGACACTGAGAGGGCAAGTGTGTGTTTGTGTGTGCTGTTCCCGTCCAACCACGTCACCCTTTCACTCTGTTCTGGATTCCACTAAAAATGGGCCGGCTGGAGAGACCCCTACGTACGGGAGGTTGGGGGCTTAGAGCTTTGCGCTTGGCGTGTTTGTAAACCTTGTGTTGACCAAGCGACACCGGCTCGACTTATAAACTGGCAAAAGTTTGTGGACACCTCCTCTAATGAATGCGCTCGGCTACTGGTCAAGCGACATCTCCATCTCCCTCTTTCCCTTTCTCTCTCTCTTTCATTCCTTTGCTGTGAGACATGCTGTGCAGTGTCTCTGACCAACCCTCAGCAGCGCTGCCTGGCATGCAGGCCACGGGCAAACTCCGACTGGCAGCGGGACAGGAACTGAAACTGCTTCATCAAGGAGGGTAAATCTCCCCCTCTCTCTCTCTCTCTCTATCTCTATCTCTCCATCTCGATCTCTCTCTCATAATGTATGATCCCACCGGCACAGCAGGAATTTTTGCAATTGCCTCCCTTCTCCCTCAGCAGGAAGGAGGAACCGAGCTCTTCGGGTAAAAATTGGGACCCTCTCTATCTCTCTTTCTTTCCTCGTACACAGCCTCACACACACACACACACGAGTGATTAATCAGGCCTTGTTCTCTGAAGCATTCAAACAATGCAGCACACCTTTGACGCCGCCGCTGCTGTGAGGCTGCTGTCAGGAATGGATTTGGTTGTAGCTGAGCCACTGTTCTGTGGCCTTGTAAGGCATGAGGCTGGCTGGACCAGCGCTGCTCACGGCAGAACGTCTGCACCACCGTAGCTTCGGCTGTGGATCACTGGATCCCGAAAGATGAGCAGGACGTATAATCTCCACAGGAAAGCACTGACCGATACAACGGGACGGGGCTTTATACCCCCCCTCCCCTCCCACCAGCCAAAACACTCATGTACAGACATGAGCCTAAAGTCACTGTACCCCATGCCAATCATCAGTGAGACTGTGGGGCAGTGGAGCTCCATCCATGGCCTTCAGATGGAGCTGGAGTTGCCAGAACTTAGGTCATCCAACAACTTCGTCCAACCTCACTAATACTCTCGTGACTAAAGGCAATCAAATCCCCACAACAATGTTCCGAAATCTTGTGGAAAGCCTTCCTAAACGTCTAGACAGTTACGCCAGCAAACCAAGAAGAAAGAAACACTGGATGAGCACGCGTCCACAAACTTTTGGCCATAAAACAAAACGTTCCGGGCGGCAGTAAGAGCCGACTGTTTCGATGAACTGTTGTGAATGTGGTCAGGGGTCAGACTGTGATTAGGTGTTTCTAATAAAGTGGCCAGTGAGTGGAAGCACGAGGTGGGTGTTTCTAGTAAAGTGGCCAGCTAGTGGAAGTACGAGGTGGGTGTTTCTAGTAAAGTGGCCAGCTAGTGGAAGTACGAGGTGGGTGTTTCTAGTAAAGTGGCCAGCTAGTGGAAGCACGAGGTGGGTGTTTCTAATAAAGTGGCCAGCGTGTGGAAGCATGAGGTGGGTGTTTCTAATAAAGTGGCCAGCGAGTGAAGGCACAAAAGTAGGCGTTTCTAATAAAGGACCGATGGTTCCAATCCCGGGTCATGCTCCGGGTCAGCAGCCGCAGCCTGAGGGAGCACAACTGGCCTTGATGGGATGCTGGCTGGGCAGCACGGCCTTCTGCTAGCCGATGCATCAGAGCTGGGTACCCAGGCCTTTCGTCCGAGCGTGCTGGTTGTCCGGTGCTGTTGCACCGCGGGCATTACACGTGACTGGGGGAGGGTACTGGTGGGAGGGGGCTGGGTAATTGGGAGGTAACCTAAAACTGGGGAGGACAATTGTTTTTTTGTTTTTTTTAATGGACGATCTGGGACATTCCTCTCTGGAATTACTGAAATTAAACCTCTAACCCCTTCAGTCCATACCGCCCCCGCCTGATTGGACAGGTGGATGTCGGAGCTTTTCAGGAAATGACTCAAATCCAGTGTTTTCTAAACAAATGGCAGGTGAACGCTGACCCTTAACTCTGGTTGGAAGGAGGAGCTCAGCCACGGGTCACAGGGGTCAGACTGTGGGTCAGACAGTTCTCTGATGTGTGTGTACAACTGGGAGTGTGTGTGTGTGTGCTTTGTATGGCTGCACATTATCTCCACAAACTGATCAGTGATGGATGGGATAGAGTGATGCTGATAAACTGTGGCCAGCGCGTGGAAGCACGAGGTGGGTGTTTCTAATAAAGTGTCCAGCGCGTGGAAGCACGAGGTGGGTGTTTCTAATAAAGTGTCCAGCGAGTGGAAGCATGAGGTGGGTGTTTCTAATAAAGTGGCCAGTGAGTGGAAGCACCAGGTAGGTGTTTCTAATAAAGTGGTCAGTGAGTAGAAGCACGAGGTGGGTGTTTCTAATAAAGTGTCCAGCGAGTGGAAGCACGAGGTGGGTGTTTCTAATAAAGTGGTCAGTGAGTGGAAGCATGAGGTGGGTGTTTCTAATAAAGTGGTCAGTGAGTGGAAGCATGAGGTGGGTGTTTCTAATAAAGTGTCCAGCGAGTGGAAGCATGAGGTGGGTGTTTCTAATAAAGTGGTCAGTGAGTGGAAGCACGAGGTGGGTGTTTCTAATAAAGTGGTCAGTGAGTAGAAGCACGAGGTGGGTGTTTCTAATAAAGTGGTCAGTGAGTGGAAGCATGAGGTGGGTGTTTCTAATAAAGTGTCCAGCGAGTGGAAGCATGAGGTGGGTGTTTCTAATAAAGTGGTCAGTGAGTGGAAGCACGAGGTGGGTGTTTCTAATAAAGTGTCCAGCGAGTGGAAGCATGAGGTGGGTGTTTCTAATAAAGTGTCCAGCGAGTGGAAGCATGAGGTGGGTGTTTCTAATAAAGTGGTCAGTGAGTGGAAGCATGAGGTGGGTGTTTCTAATAAAGTGGCCAGCGAGTGGAAGCACCAGGTGGGTGTTTCTAATAAAGTGGCCAATAAGTGGAAGCACGAGGTGGGTGTTTCTAATAAAGTGGCCAGCGAGTGGAAGCATGAGGTGGGTGTTTCTAATAAAGTGGCCAGCGAGTGGAAGCACCAGGTGGGTGTTTCTAATAAAGTGGCCAATAAGTGGAAGCACGAGGTGGGTGTTTCTAATAAAGTGGCCAGCGAGTGGAAGCACGAGGTGGGTGTTTCTAATAAAGTGGCCAGTGAGTGGAAGCACGAGGAGGGTGTTTCCAATAAAGTGGCCAGCGAGTGGATTAACCCCCCCCCCAGGCACACACACAGTTGACCCCCATTTAAACCCACAAAGGGAGCAGAGAGCTCCTTCTACATGGCCCAGGGCTGCATGGAGTTAGTGTTACCCCCGAATGTGTGTGTGCACGTGCACACTTCAAACACTCTTTTCATCTCTGTTCCACACACACACACACACATACCTGGATCAGGTTCCTCACTATCCACTCTGTGTGTGTGTGTGTGTGTGTGTGAGATAGAGAGAGAGAGAGAGAAATGTGGTGAAACATGACCTCTCAGGTACATGACAAGAACACAGCTAGGATCCACCGCTAACACACTGCTCGCTGTCATTCTCACTGATATATCGGCCTGTACAGCACCAGTCCAGCTTACACACACACACACACACACAGACTGCCTTTCATTCAGTTTCCCTGCTTTACAATAATAGTGGAAATACTAGGAAACCAGGAAATGTGGGATAACTTATGGAATCAGGAGTACTGCGATTCTGGTGATGAGGATGATGTAATAATTAATAATTAAGGTTCAAGTACACATTTGACTAAATTTACTTTTAATGAGGCATGCAGACAATGTAGTAATGTTCTGCATAATTAAGATGATGCGATAATTAGGATGATCTAATTATTCATATTTAACCATTCAAATGATGTAATAATTAGAATTATGTAATATTTAAAGTTGATGTAACAACTGATGTTTAACTATTAAAATGATATAATAATTTGATTTATAGAATAATTAGAATTGTGTAATAATTAGGATGATGTTATCTTTGAAGATCAGCATAATTAGAAATGATGTAATAATTTAGGTTCTACATAGTTAGAATGGTGTGATAATTAGGATGATGTAATAATTGATGGTTGATGTAATAGTTCATATTTAACCATTTGAATGATGTAATATGTAAAGTTCAGCATATTTAGGATGATGTAGTAATTGAGGCTGATGTAATAATGTTTAACAATTCGAATAATAATTAAAGTTGACGTAACAACAGTGGTTTAACATAATTAGAATGATGTAATAATTGAGGTTCAGCATAATTAGAAATGATGTAACAATCAAGGTTGATGTAATATTTGAAGTTCAATATGATGTGATAGTGGATGTTCAACGTAGTTAGAATGATGTCATCGTTAGAATGATGTCATAATTGGTATGACGTAACAGCGGCGGTTTCACAACGCGTACCATTTGCATCTCTTAGAAACGAACTCCGGCCTGATCTAATCCTAAACCTGGATTAGACAGCTACATTTACACAGCTCATTTACATACCATTTACATATCTCAGGCTAGCTGAGCCTACCGCCACACTTAAGCCCCTCCCACTCCTTTTGCAAACAAAAGTAGGGCATTATCCTCCGGCGAAGATCCGCAACCCATAATTCATCTGAAGGTCACGATCCAGGAGCGCATACATGCATGCAGTGTGTGTGGCAGCACCTTCAGGGCACACGCATGAACACCTAGACGTAACGAAACACACACACACACACACGCACACACACACACACACAATGCCTGACACGAGCCTCAGAATTCTAAGAATCTGATACAGTCACATATCTGTATTCTAATCCCTCCTACACTCGCTGCCTCTCTGTCTGACAGCTCTGTCCTCCAGCTAACTGGCTGCTCATGTCAGGCGCCAGCTACGGCATTTAGAGAAGGTGCCAGCAGTAGGTAAACACACACACACACACACACACACACACACACACACGCACACACGACCCATAAGACGGCTACAGAAACAGGTTTTCCGCCTGCAGTTGTATGCAAAGGTTTTGGGCCCTGTAGGCTTGCTGATTGTGAGGGGTGCAAAAGTTTGGACACCCTTACAGAACGTCAAGGTCCTTGCTAGGTGGTTGCTGTGGTATTTCACGTTGTGCCGTCTCTGGTAGTTGCCAGGATGTTGCTACGTGAGGTTACTGCTGGGCGAAACGACCTCAGATCAGTATCACGACTAATTAAGCATTTTAACTCGTTGACTGCTCAGTTGACTGGTGGTTGATAGGGTGTTTTTAGGTAGTTGCTATGGTCTCTCACATGATTGATGGTTGATAGGGTGTTTTTAGGTGGTTGCTATGGTATCTCACATGATTGGTGGTTGATAGGGTGTTTTTAGGTGGTTGCTATGGTATCTCACATGATTGGTGGTTGATAGGGTGTTTTTAGGTAGTTGCTATGGTCTCTCACATGATTGATGGTTGATAGGGTGTTTTTAGGTGGTTGCTATGGTATCTCACATGATTGGTGGTTGATAGGGTGTTTTTAGGTGGTTGCTATGGTATCTCACATGATTGGTGGTTGATAGGGTGTTTTTAGGTAGTTGCTATGGTCTCTCACATGATTGATGGTTGATAGGGTGTTTTTAGGTGGTTGCTATGGTATCTCACATGATTGGTGGTTGATAGGGTGTTGTTAGGTGGTTGCTTTGATATCTCATGTGGTTGATGGTGGATAGGGTGTTGTTAGGTGGTTGCTTTCATATCTCATGTGGTTGATTGGGGAAAGGGTGTTGTTAGGTGGTTGCTTTGCTATTTCACACGGTTGGTGGTTGATAGGGTGTTGTTAGGTGGTCGCTTTGCTATCTCACATGGTGGGTGTTTGATAGGGTGTTGTTAGGTGGTTGCTTTGGTATCTTATGTGGTTGATTGGGTGTTGTTTGGTGGTTGCTTTGCTATCTCACATGGTTGGTGGTTGATAGGTGTTGTTAGGTGGTTGCTTTGGTATTTTATGTGGTTGGTGGTTGATAGGGTGTTGTTGGGTGGTCGCTTTGGTATCTCACATGTTTGGTGTTTGATAGGGTGTTGTTAAGTGGTTGCTTTGCTATCTTGCGTGATTGGTGGTTGACGGGGGTTTTTAGGTGGCTGTTTTGGTATCTCGCGTAGTTGGTGGTCGTTTCTCACGTGGTTGATGCCATTTTTTAGCCACTTTTTAGCGACCTATTAACAATCGACATCCCACAGATGTACAAAGCTCTCACTTTGTCTGTGTCTGACTTTCCTGGTAATGACCAGCATTCCCCTAACTTCTGGAATGACTGGTTGACTAGTGCAGACCAACCGTGGCGCGATCCCAATTCCGGGAATAATCGGAAGTTGATAGGTGGCAAAAAACAGATGCAGAGGTAGAGGACTGAACTGTGTACCATGTCATGGAAGCAGTGAACCTTTGTTACACTTTGCAACACACACACACATACACACACACACACACACAGAAAAGCAAGGCATGGACAAAATCAATCAGTGCTACAGACTCTGACTCAGGGCTGGAAGAAAAACAGATCTGTTCCCTTTAGAGATCAACAACAGAGATAAAGAACCTGAGGAGACACACACACACACACACACCATTCCTTTTTAGTGTCCACAAACACTCCATTGTCCCGGAGAGATTTCCTTCATGTGTAACTACTCCAAACACACTGATACTGGAGGCTTGACTTGTCAACACCTCTCTCTTTCTTTTTTTTCTTTCTCCCCCCCCCCCCATACACACACACACACACACACACACAGACAACTGTGTGACAGGACACGTCCTCTCTTTTCGCCGCTGACTGAAGAGTCATTTCGCTTCATTGTTCTCCTGGTATTCACCTTAAGTCAAAGCTCTGATGTTTCAGCTTCCAGAAAGCCTGGAGGGTGTTTTGGACAACGCTAACACACACACACACACACACAAACACACACACACTCATACTCTCACATACTCTCGAAATTTCACATGGTTCTTTGAGCAATGCCTAAGATGAGCCTCTTTTGGTTCCACAATGAACCATGTTTCAAGTCAGAGTGTGTGTGTGTGTGTGTGTGTGTGTGTGTGAACCCTAAGGTCACTGCTAAACTCCTAAACAAACTTGTCAGCACAGGCTCCCACCAGACAGACAGACAGATCTCGTTTGGGTTGGGAATGCCACAGTGACACCGGACCCCCCCACACACACACATCCCCCCCGAGTGTGGATGCTGGAAAAGCTCCAGCAGTACCCAAGTAAACACTGAACACACACACACACTCCCGAACGAACGACCGGCACAGACAGCGTAAACAGCGCCTCGCATGACTCGCCTCATACACACTTCTGCTGATGTGTGGCCATATATGCCCTTAATACACTACGTGTCCAAAAGTTTGTGGACACACAGCATTTCTAGTCCCTGTAGAGAAGTACTGCCAATAGAATAATAGGACTTTCTGGAGCAGATGAACCTGATGAACCTACTGGCACCAGGCTGCCTAACGCCAGGCGTGGGCTACAGGGCTATAACCCCCCCCCCGAGTATTGAGCCGACATCCTGACCTCACTAACTCACACTAGCTCTTGTCGCTGAATGCAATCAGATCCTCACAGCAGTTCTCCTCCAAAGCCTTCTTCCCTGGACAGTAGAGATGCAATGAAGGAGCAGGTGTCCCAATACTTTTGGATCCTACAAATTGTTACTGTCACACAAACAGACAAACTTTACAGGGGAAGGAAAAACATTTCTTGGCTTTCAAAGGAAGTCAATGCAAAAAGATTTGACCCCAGGTCATTTTGGAGCATTTCTATTGGTCCGTGCATCATGAAATTTGGACACTGTGAAAAAAACCACCTGCCAGATTCACATTATGTGAAGAATTAAAAATGGATTTTTTAATAATAATAATAATAATAATAAAATAACACCCTTATACAAACTCACACAGCTGGCCAGGCGAGGACCTGAGGAGGTAATAAAGCAGAGGAAGAGGCGGGCGGTCGAGGTTTGTTCCAGCTTGCCCCGTTCTCCCTCCACTTAACACACACACACACACACACACACACACACACACACACACACACACTACTGTTCGCTCCACGCACACCTTAAGACGACCTTTGCTCAAGCAACGTTCGGTACACACACCTGACCTCTCCGTTTCTTTAAAGCGATACTTTTGAGTCCTCCCTTATTCGAAACATAGCCGATTAGCAAAGATACGCTTGCTTCTCGAGTATTTCATAAACGCTGACATTTCAATTTGACAAAATACATCAGATATTTCGATTAGAAGCTTCTGATCGAGCAACAGCAATATACAATACTTAAACCTCAGCTAACTGCTAAGGTTTACCTTTAACTTTATCATCACAGCTGTAGCGCAAACGTACCAAAAGATGTGTTAGCTAATCAGCTACATTTGCGTTAAAAGAGGTAATATAGGATTAAACATTTTACCTTTTTCCTCAACCATCACAAATATAATGCTAAATTCTAAATATCTAATGGTATTAGCACTAGTAAAAGACACTAATTTGAGAGATAAAAGTTTAAGCTACTTGTTAGCAACTATAGCATCACAGCTCCAGCGCAAAACTATCTCAGGCACCAAAAAAGTGTTAGGTAATCAACTACATCTGAGGTAAAAGACGGAAAATTGGGTAAATTCTGACCTTTTTTTTAGTCAACTGTCGCAAAGAAAATGTTAAATGATAAATATATACTGGTATTAGCACTAGCAATGGACTATAGAGGCTAACTAGAGAGATATACGCTTAAGTTACTTGTTAGCAAAGATAGCATCACAGCTCCAGCGCTAAACCAAACTCAGGCACCAATAAAAGCCTTAGCTAATCGACTACACCTGAGGTAAAAGACGGAAAATTGGGTACAATCTGACCTTTTTTTACTCAACTGTCGCAAATATAATGCTAAATTATAAATATATAATGGTATTAGCACTAGCAATAGATAATAGATGCTAACTGGAGCGATATAAGCTTAAGTTACTTGTTGGCAAAGATAGCATCACAGCTCCAGCGCTAAAACTACCTCAGACACCAAAAAGCCTTCAAGATCAACTGCATTTGAGGTAAAAGAGGGGAAATCTGGTAAAATATGACCCATTTTAGTCAACTTTTACAAAGATAATGCTAAATGACGAATATCTAATGGTATTAGCACTAGCATTAGATAGTTGATGCTAATCGGAGAGATACAGGCTTTCATTGCTTGTTAGCAAAACTACCTCAGGCACCAAAAAGCCTTAGCTAATCGACTACATCTGAGGTAAAAGACAGAAAATTGGGTGAAATGACCTTTTTTTAGTCAGCTGTCGCAAATATAATGCTAAATTATAAATATATAATGGTATTAGCACTAGCAATAGATAATAGATGCTAACTGGAGCGATATAAGCTTAAGTTACTTGTTAGCAAAGATAACATAACAGCTCCAGCGCTAAAACTACCTCAGGCACCAATAAAAGCCTTAGCTAATAAAATTGCTAATTGGAGAGATACAGGCTTCTGTTACTTGTTAGCATAGATAGCATAAAAAAAAAACTACCTCAGGCACCAAAAAAGCCTTCAAGATCAAATGCATTTGAGGTAAAAGAGGGGAAATCTGGTAAAATATGACCCATTTTAGTCAACTTTTACAAAGATAATGCTAAATGATGAATATCTAATAGTATTAGCACTAGCATTAGATAATAGACGCTAATTGGCGAGATAGGAGCTTAAGTTACTTGTTAGCAAAACTACCTCAGGCACCAAAAAGCCTTAGCTAATCGACTACATCTGAGGTAAGAGAGGGAAAATGGGGTAAGGTCAGCCGCTCGGAGCAGCGTTTTCGCGTTAGCGCTGTGGTCTTTGGCGTCGGCAGGTGTGTGCAGGTGTGTTTGCGGCAGGCGCGCGAGTGCGCTGCGAGCATGTGCGTGCGTGTGCTGCCAGTGATGCGAGGTGAAGAGTCTCGCTGCACTGTAAACATGCGATTGCCGATGACAGGAAGCCGGCCAAACAGGTCAAGCCAAAAATGTGGCTAGCCTGCCTATGAGCTCAACTGTTAAACGAAAAGCGCGAAAGAGAGAGAGCGCGCGAGAGAGAGCGAGGTGTAAAATGAGTACAGACATGCATAGATGAAATTCTACCGCATTTTCTCTTTCAAAATCAACGAAGCCCTATCGGCCTATCTATGCTCCGCCCACAAACGCATTCTTTCGTGGTAAGTGTTGCGAATGTAGACAGGTTTTACAGAGCCCTTGATCTCTTTCAGCTTAAATATAAACTGTAGGGCCCAAAGCGACAATTCCCGTACATAGAAAAATAAAGGATGTAGCATGTGGATGCTTACGTCCACAGCCAGTGGTTCAATATTGACCTGACCAGTGGGTGTGTCCCTATTGCGTACTAATTAGCTAATTTTTGAGTATACAGTACGTAGCAGTTAGTCCCCTAACAACGGCCGTCCCCAATATCGTCCATCTCCAAGTTTTGCGCATTTCCGCTCTTTTTCTTTGCCAATCGCTTGAATAAAATGAATTAAAATCCTAAGCTACTGCCTTGGAGAGGCATTTAAACTTTATTCTTGAGAAAGATCACATATGAAAACAATGAACTTTATAAAATACATAAACATCGCTAGCAGCGTTCTTATCTAGGGCGGAAATGCGAACTACGCGGAAGTGTCAGATGTTGGGGTCGGCAATTGTTAGGAGACTAACTGCTAGCATAGAGAAAGGTGTCAAAGTTGAGATACTCAAATATCTAATAGGTTGAGCACTAGCAATAGACAACTGATGCTAACTGGAGAGATACAAGCTTCCGTTACTTGTTAGCAAAGATAGCATCACAGCTTCAGCGCTAAAACTACCTCAGACACTAAAAAAGCCTTAGCTGATCGACTGCATCTGAGGTAAAAGAGGGAAAATCAGGTCAAAGCTGACCTTTATTACCCAACTATCGCAAATATGATGCTAAATTATAAATATCTAATAGTATTATCACCAGCAATAGACACTAATTAGAGATATAAGTTTAAGCTACTTGTTAGCAAACCGCTAAAACTACCTCAGACACTTAAAAGGTCTTAGCTGATCAAATACATCTGAGGTAAAAGAGGGAAAATCAAGTAAAATATGACCCTTTTTTTCCTCAACTATTGCAAATATGATGCTAAATTATAAATATCTAATAGTATTATAATTAGCAATAGACACTAATTAGAGATATGAGTTTAAGCTACTTGTTAGCAAAGCGCTAAAACTACCTCAGGCACCAAAAAGCCTTAGCTGATCGACTGTATCTGAGGTAAAAGAGGGAAAATCAGGTCAAATCTGACCTTTATTACCCAACTATCGCAAATATGATGCTAAATTATAAATATCTAATAGTATTACAATTAGCAATAGACACTAATTAGAGGTATGAGTTTAAGCTACTTGTTAGCAAAGCGCTAAAACGACCTCAGACACTAAAAAAGCCTTAGCTGATCGACTGCATCTGAGGTAAAAGAGGGAAAATCAAGTAAAATATGATCCTTTTTTCCCTCAACTATCGCAAATATGATGCTAAATTATAAATATCTAATAGTATTATAATTAGCAATAGACACTAATTAGAGATATAAGTTTAAGCTACTTGTTAGCAAAGATAGCATCACAGCTTCAGCGCTAAAACTACCTCAGACACTAAAATTGTTTTACTCAACTATCACAACTGTCCACAGCAGTGGATGTTTTCGGACACACACACACACACACACACACACACATGCACATTCTTCTGCGATACACACTGCATGAAAACACAGCCAAGTCAGTCAGTTCCACATCAGTGGGCCGTCGTCCTTACAGAGAACATAAACACACACACTGAGGGCTTCACGGGAACAAGCCAGGCCTCGAATCCTGTGTTTTCCTTTCCTTTCTGCTAATTGTTACTTATTTTTAATGACCTGTTAAACGACAGTAACTGTCAGTAACTGTGGTGTTTTTTTTGTGTGTGTTTTTTTAAGGACAGCAAGTAAACAAACCAGCACTTCCAGAGCCAGTTCACAAGTACAGAACGTCAACCATGTCGTGCTAGCTAGCTAACCGTGAAATGTGGTTCTACTGTATTGCTGTTTTTCTGCCATATTTCCCCGTCACAACAGGCACAAGCTTGGATTTTCTGCTCATTTTTACCTCACAACCAGCTAGCATCCCACCCCCCACACAAAAAAACCCACTCACTAGGCAAGCTCTAACCTTTAGCTGTAGGTTCGAGCTAGCTTAGCGACACCCAGACTTCTCTGAGGGGAAGGACGGTGTAGAACTGCGACGTAAAGCCACATGTTACAAATATGAAACTGTAGTTAGTAGCTAAAGCTAATGGAAAAGTAACTGTGGGCAAACTGGACCATATTCTGTCCTCACTAGTGTAAGCTGAGCGTTTGGCTAAGCTAACAGGCTCCAGAGGCAATCAAGGGACAGACTCCGAATTTGAATCTTTACTGAAAGAGTCGAACTCTGTGACTCTTTCAACAAACCTCAGTGTTGTTGGCTTGGAATGCCAGAAAGTCTTATCACGGCCTCACTTTAGCAGATGTGCTGTGGTGTTTTCTCCCAGATGCTGAATAACGCTCGGTCATTGTTTAGTCTAACCCCGAGTGAAGTTGTCTGTCCTTCGTCTGTACCCAAGAAAAAAAATACAACCTACAAAAACAGCAGAGATTACACTATGTGTGCAAATGTTTGTGGACACCATTTCTAATGAATGTATAGGACTCTCTGGAGCAGATAAACCTGATAAACCTACTGGCACCATGCCTAATGCCAAGCCCTGTGGAACTGTGTCCTCTGGTCTAATGGTGGTGCTCTTTCCAATACATTTGGGATGAGGTGGGGCGGCGGGGTTCCAAAATCTAGTAGAAAGCCTTCTCTTCCCTGGACCGTTGAGACAGTTGCACCAACAAGATTCTTTTTTTTACACCCTTGATTTCAAAAGAAACAACGAATAAGCAGGTGTCCCAATACTTTTGTCAAAATAGTGTATGTGAGCTGGTACTTGAACAGTTAGTCGGTTCTCATAGTTAACTGGCTCTGAATGAAGGAGAAATCAGCAGTCACTCTGACAAGATACTAAATGCTAGAACCCTTGGTTGTTGGAAAGTCTCTGAAACAACAAGCCTTAAAGCCTTGTGGGGAACTCCAGATCAGAAGTGGTGGGTATCTACCAACGGTGATCTGAGGTGGGACAAACAAAGAACCAGCATCATGTTTTTGGTCTCCCTAAGCTTACAAATGCACAAGAGCGACAAAGGCTATCCCATCTGGATCAAACCGACTGAAGGGCTAACCAGTCAACGTACCCATGCCGACCCCTGTCCACTACTGAAAGCGGCTACAGTGGATAAGCAAGTTTCAGATCCGGACTGGGTCTTGGAAGCGAAGGAAGGTGGCATGGTCCGATGGAGATGCGTGACGTGTACCTAAACATCGTTGCGGACCAGCTAATGGGAGTGGCTTCTTTCAGTAACCACAAGAATGGTTGTGAGGAACATCTGAGGAGTTCAAGGTGTTGCCCTGACCTTTCAAATTCCTCAGGTCTTAATCCGATCGAGCATCTGTGGGATGTGCTCGAACCACCCGAAGTCCAATCCATGGAGGCCGCACCTAGCAATTTACGGGACTTAACAGATCTGCTGTAACGTCTTGTGGCCAGATACTACAGGACACCTTTAGGAGGTATCGTGGACTCCAGGCATCAGCAGGTTGGAGCCGAGCAATATGGCGACATCAGCAGGTTACTTGCCCATAATCGTCCTCTTGCCCAAGCTTAGAAGCTCCCATTGATGTAGCTACATTAGCTACATGGGTACATGTAAACATTTAGGCCCCCTAAAGTTGTGAGGGTGTCAGGAAGTGAAAGGCCTTTAAGTAGTCCAGGCTGCGGATTTGCAGATTTGTGTGTATGAGTGTGTGTGTGTGTATTAGTGTGTGTGTGTATGTAGCTGCTCTTGGCTCTGTTCCTTTCCTTAGTTCTGGCAGTGTGTACACAGAGCCAGCAGGGCAAATGCCTATGGGATGTTATTACAAGTGCATGCTAAGACTGGAGACAAACACACACACACACACACACACACACACACACAGGCCTCTAATGAGCCTGTGATATATGGGCAGAGAGATAAAGTGGAGAGGTGCAGGAAATGTCTTCATAATGAGATATGGCTCATTAGATGTGGCCCAGTGTGGTGCATGCTGCAGACCAAAAGGTCAGCAGTTGAAATCCCGATCACCGACCACCTCGCCAAGTCACGTCTGGAGTCTGAAAATTGCTTCTTCCAACGTTTTGCATCGGAGCTACGAGGCTAATGCAGCTAACAAGCACTGGGAGCTCATGTACACCACTCAACATCATGCGAACCCAATGGCTACATCAGTTCATCAGTTAATTCGGGGGCTGAATTTGGGGTTTGGTGTGTAAGCCATGACTACAACTACTTATTTACTGTCCAACTCCACCAGTGAACCTACAGGCGTCTACCAGGTTTTATATGGAATGGTGTTGATGGTTTTCTTTACATCTCCTTTACATTCTCTCTCCTTTAAATCTCTTTACATTTAAGATGACTGAAATGGTCCTGCTGACCCTCTTTGACCTATAAACATGGCCCACACTACCGATATACTGCCGATATGTTGAGCGGTGTGGAGCAAATGTGATGTGATGGAGCAAACTAAAGTAATATTCAAAAGTCAGCTCAGTCTAATGAGGTTAGGTCAGTGTGAAAGTCACATAGACCACTATTTACAGCACTGCCAAATGGGTCAGCCCTTTCACCTCACTGTATACACAATCTGAAATGACCCGTGTTACCATGTTACGGCCTGTACTTGAAGACAACACCACTGTTTACACTGTCTGTGTATATTTATTTTAGGAGCCACATGACGTCGCCATAATGGGTTTTACACTGAAGGCCATCAAGAAAAAAAAAAAAAAAAAAAAAAAAGCAAATTTCTGGTTGTGTATCCATTACACACGTTACAAATTTACAAATTTACCAAATTAGCAAATTTACACAACATCTGACATGGTTGGTGTCTGACGTTTGCTTCGTTAGTCTAGCACTGGAGGCAGTCTAGCAGGCTAAAGTATAGCATTGGCATATTTATCATTTAGCATTCTGCTCAAATTCTGCAGGCCTAAACCATCACACACTTGCTTCCAATCAAGTCAAGCTGTTCTGTAATCTCTAACAAACTTGCTTCTGTGATTGATAGATTTGAAAACAAGATCTTGGCAAAAGGCAGGAGCACTGGCCCATCTTCTCGAGAAGCAGCGTCAGAAGATTTCAAAGGAACATCTAAACAATGCCAAGATGCATTCTGGAAACACATCCTGTGGACTGATGGAGGTAAAACTGTTTTTTTGTTTTTTGCAGAAAAGAATAAATGGTGCAGAATTTCATGAAAAGAGCACCTTGCCAACTGTTACGCACGGGGTGGATCAGTCATACTTTGGGCTTGTGTGGCAGCCAGTGGCACACTTTAGACTTGGTGTCTAAAGTATGCTTTGTAGTTAGGAGGCTAAAGTAGCTAACAAGAAATGAAGGCTTATACCCCAGCAAAATTAGCACTGTGCTAACTGCAGGCCTAAACCATCACATAGAAGGCCTTTCCAACTGTTAGAAACAGTGGTTTGTGCTGCAGCCAGTGTCACAGGGCACATTTTACAAACATCTCACCACCTGTTAAAACAAAAAAAAAAAAAAAAAGAAAAAAAAGCTGAAGAGGACATAAAGATCAGCTTCTCCTGCAGGATAATGATCCTAAACATCCACACCTTAATGGGGCAGCCGTGGTCTAAAGGTTGGAGACGCAGGCTTGGGACAGGAAAGTCAGTAGCAGTAGATCCTGAGGCCCAGTTTTACACAGAACAGTCTACAGTGGTTTGTTGACTTTGGTAATTGCTGGCATTCACCATGTAAGACATCCAGCAGTGTCCTCTCACGTGTGCAGTTGTATGACTCACTGGAATAAAATCACTTATGTGAAGCATGAGTTACCTTGCCAAAATGGAAAAGCTATTTCCTGTGTAGTGGTGTGACATGCTTGGGCAATGTGGTACATTTTCATTTGAAAAACAGAGTGTACTGTTCTAATCCTGTGACTGATACTAAACCGACTCGTCGAAGGTTAAGTAAACAATGCGCGCCACTCTGCGCTATATTACTTTCAGTGATACAGCCTGCACAGATCGGTCCTGAAAAACAAGGGCCTTCCACAAGACCTCTGAAGGTGTCCTGTGGTATCTGGCACCTAGACGTTAGCAGCAGATCCTTTAAGTCCTGTAAGATATTAGGTGGGGCCTCTACGGATCACATAAGCAAGCCTTGGGCACCAGCCAGGGCAAGTAACTTCTACCTAACACAAGTAGAGCAGTTAACATCTAGCTAACATCAGCCTAATGTAAGTAGAATAGTTATACCATATAGCAAACAAACTAGTAGAGTAGTTAACATCTACCCAACATCAAGAAGAGCAGTTAACATTTAGCTAAAATTGAGTAGATCAGTTAACATCTACCCAACAAAAGTAGAGCAGTTAACATCTACCTAACATCAGCAAGAGCAGTTAACATCTGCCTAACCTAACCTAAACAGAGCAGTTAACATCTACCCAACATCAAGTATAGTCGTTACAATCTAGCTAAAATCAAGTAAAGCAGTTAACATCTACCCAACATCAGCCAGAACAGTTAACATCTACCCAACATCAGCCAGAACATTTAACATCTAACCAACATCAACAAGAGCGGTTAACATCTACCCAACACCGTGAAGATCAGTCAACATCTAGCTAAAATCGAGTACAGCAGTTTACATCTAGCTAACATCAGCAGGAGCGGGTAACATCTACCCAACATTGTGAAGATCAGTTAACATCTAGCTTAAATCGAACAGAGCAATTAAGATTAGGAAAAATCGAGCAGAGCAATTAACATCTAGTTAACACCAGCCAGAGCAGTTAACATCTACCCAACATCATTTAAAGTAGTTAACATCTAGCCAGACACTACACCAGACATTTAGCTAACTTCAGCTTGCACAGTTAACATCTACTCAACATCAGTCAGAGCAGTTAACATCTACCCAACATCAACCAGAGCGGTTAACATCTACCCAACATCAAGTAGAGTAGTTAACATCAAGCCAGACACAACACCAGACATCTAGCGAACTTCATATTGCACAATTAACATCTACCCAACATCAGCCAGAGCGGTTAACATCTACCCAACATCAGCCAGAGCGGTTAACATCTACCCAACGTCAGCCAGAGCGGTTAACATCTACCCAACATCAGCCAGAGCGGTTAACATCTACCCAACATCAACCAGAGTCTTTAACATTTAGCAAACTTCAGCTTGCACGGTTAACATCTACCTAACATCAGCTGGTCAGCCTACAGATCCTGCTGCTGTCCGGGTCACTGCGGCTGACACTTGGCTGACTCCTGGAGGGTTAATGAAACTGCTCTCATTACCATCTCCAGCAGAGCACCCACCCTTCGGTACACACTGTTCCACCTATTCAGTGTTTTTTCACCTCCATCATCCAGTTATTAACTCTGTGGCGGGTAAAGCTTCCACTCTGAAGCTCCCACTATTTAGTTGTCACGGTGGCCTGACCCAAGCACTTATTAGCTGACCCCTGGGATTAGTCCAAACGGAGACTTTTTTTTTTGGGGGGGGGGGGGGGGGGGGGGTGCTTTAAGACCTTCACCTCTGAGTGCCCACTCCAGCAGCTCGAAGGCCCTTAATTAAATTGCTGAGACACCGAGGCAGGAATGTTTGCTTTTTTCTCCTCGTCTGCTCTCCTCCCACATCCCTCCATCCCTATCTTTGCTTTTCTCATACGCTCATCCCTCGTCCGAGTTTGCCCGGCACCCTGGCAGCCGGCCAACGTCCCACTGACTCCGCTGGCCTTCCAGTCGCCCCTGAGACCGCCTGCAGCCTTCTGACGGAGTTTGTATATCAGCCCGTGTGAAGAGGTGGGCGATATGATGATGGTGGTATTAGTGTTGGGACGATATCGATCATTCAAAATTGCTGATACTTCTTTTTTTTTCCAGAAAAGCTCAATCGTCCATCCTTTCACCCGTATTCGAAGAGTCATACAGAGTAGAGATGAATATTAATTATAATTATTTTACAGAGACTCAAGGAAGTGAGAATTAATGAACAGGTGAACCGTGGGACAGGAAAAACGCAGCCAAAAGAAGACGAGGGGCTGTTGGCTAGTTTGTAGGTACTATTACCGGTTATAAGATGCTAACTTGCTAATCAGCTCAAGCAGTTAACATCTCACTAACAAGCTAGAGTTGGTAACATCTAGCTAACATCAGCAATTAATCTAATTACCACGCTTAAAGTAGTTAACGTCTATCTAACGGCAGCTAGAGTAGTTAATTGCAAAATAACGTCAGATTGCAAATGTATTATTTAGCTAACATCTACAAAAGTAGTTATCATCTAGCAAACATCAACTAAATCAGTTTTTAAAATAACATTATAACTTATAACTTATAAATTATCTAACATCAGCTTTGTGTACTTAACATCTAACTAATATTAGCTAGAGTAGTTAACATCTAGCTAACAATTCAAATTCTACCTAACATCAGCTAGAGAAATTAACATCTAACTAATTTCAGCTAATTGTTACCATCTAACTAACAAGCTACAGTTGTTAATGTCTAGCTAACATCAAGTAGAGTAGTAAACATCTAGCTAACATCAGCTAAAGTAGTTCACTTGCAAATAACCTGCAATAAACTAACATCAGCTTTGTGCACTTAACATCTAACTAATATTAGCTACAGTAGTTAACATCTAGCCAAGAATTAACATTTAACTAACATCACCTAGAGTAGTTAATTTCAAAATACCATCAGATTGCAAATGTATCATTTAGCTAATATCTAAATCAGTTAACAGATAAGATTTAGTAGATTAAGTAGTTACGTAGTAACGTCTAACTATTATGAGCTAGTAGTTGACATTTAACTAACATCAGCTAGAGCAGTTAACATCAAACTAACATCATTCAGCTCTATATCATACATCAATTACATCATTTGAACATATACTAAAGTAAATAACAGCGAACTCACATCGAGTAGAGTAGTTAACATCTAGCTTACATCAGCTAGAGCAGGTAACATCTAGCTAATGTCACCAGACTGATTACTATCAATGTAACATCTGTTTACACAGTTAGCATTTAGCTAACATCAACCAAAGAAGGTAACATCTGACCACCATCAAGTAGAGTTGTTAACATCTAACTAACATCAGCTAGCACAGATAACATCTAGCTAATGTCAACCAGATTAATTACTATCCCTATCAATACAACATCAGTTTGCACAGTTAGCATTTAGCTAACATCAACCAAAGTAGGCAACATCTGACCACCATCAAGTAGAATTGTTAACATCTAGCGAATGTCAAATAAAGTACTTAACATCTAGCTAACATCAGCTTTTCAAAAACAGAGATGTGATAAATCCCCAGACTTTAGTAAGGCTGTAGCATTTAGGGCCGCCGTGATACCCGAACTTTGATGATGATACCGATAGTTTAGCATCACATCATTCAACACGGAACGATACACCAATAATTAGACCCTTTAAGGCCTAGTCTTGGACTAAATTGCAGTTTCAGTCGTGGATCCTGGAGAAATACTGGAACTTGTTTTAGTCTACGCACAAAACAAAACAATAAAACTCGACAAACTAGAGACTCGAACCTTTTTAATCGTGTCCGGTTGACACCCACTAATGGCCAAAAACGCCAATTTCCAAAGAACTTCACAAAAACAAACCTGTCCTCGGATTTCCTTGAAAAAAAGAAGACCGAAGAAACAGCATAATGGACTTAAAGAGCGGAATAACGGCCTATAATCTTCTTTACGCCCCGTGTAACTAAACAGATTAGCACCAGGGCAGCATGTGGACCTTCTCTAGCGGCGGCGGAACAGTTTTAAAGAGCTGCTGTGTGGGCCTGAGTCATTCCCAAACCCATACCCTACCTAAAGTGCTCTGCTACTGAAGGTGGTAATTGTTATCAGCTTCTACTGCATATCATGGGATCTTCTCCCCTCCCTCTTCGCCTCAAATCCAGCGTTGAGCGTTAGATCTCCAAAAACCCTTCAGCCAAGAAGATAAGGTGGATTTTGGCAACAGGCCTCACGGTGGTAGTTTGTGATGCTGGCCGAAACGGCTGATCCAATTTCACTACAATTTTGGCGACTTTGGCATCAGTTTTCTTACTTTCGTCAACCTAGTTTAAGACCTCCAATGGTGGTCTCCAAATACCACACATTCAGTCTGATGTTCAGTAACTAGATGAATAGATTTTAGTAATCTCAGAAACGAACTTTTTTGAGTTTTGTTTGATAAACAATGAGTAAATTGTGTAATTGAGACTTTGCCATCCTTCTTTTTCAAGTCAAATCAAAACCCAGCGGTGCTACGATAGCACCATAATCTGGGTTTGGCCTGCTGTTCACTTAATATCGGTGTTTCAATGAACTGAAGGTTCACATTCTGTGTTGAAATTTTTCATTTGACCTTGTAAATCTAACTTATCCATTTTTTCTCAACTCTCCTGGTTGGTGTTTACTTATTATTAAACTCCATAATAAATAAATATAAATTTGAAGTTAGATCTTGACAATGAAGCAACAAGGTCCAATGGTTTGAGATACCACAATACACCTGGTTTGAGGTTGTGTTCACTAACTATTGTACTGTTAATAAACTTAAATTAACTTAAATTTAAAAAATGCAGACTTTATTAAACAAGAATTTCTTTTAATTTTGATTGTTCTTCAATGTAACTTATTATTTATACTCACTTAGACCTCCAGTGGTGTTAAGATATCATCATATCCAGGGTTTGGGTTGGCGAACTCAAGGACTGAAGGGTACATTTTTGTAGTTAAACAAGAATTTATTTTTGTGACTGCAAGTCTGACACCATCACAACCTACAGATTTCATCAAATATTGAAATAATGACTTTTTGTCAAAGTAAATTAATTAGAAAACTAAAATTTGACTGATTTAATTTCAACAAAAACAATTAGGATTTAGATTGTGTTAGTGTAGCTGGTTTTGTTTTTTCCAAACAATTTGCAAATAATGTTGAGATACCATCATACTCCTGGATTGGGTTGCTGTTTACTTACTTTTTTGGATTTATGTTTTTAATGTTTATTTATGACTTGAAAACTGGAATTAAATGATTTGAAATTTTGTTGGTCAGTTTAAACCGTCTGTGATGGTCAGATCTAGGTCTGGAATGACATTTACTTGTTATGGAAGTTTAACTGAACTCGAAAAACCGAAATATTGGAGAATTTTATTTAGTTTTAAATTTCAAAAATAAAGATTTTAATTTTTTTATTAGCTTTGACTTGGCCTTTGTTTACTCTTAGTTACTAATTGAGTTTCAATAAACTGAAGGCTGGTTCCAATAAACAATTTGTTTGCTTTAGACTTTATTGCCAAATTAGCCATGTTCAGAGTTTTTCATGGGGGCACAAAAAATGAGTTTTGGGTCCCCAAAGTTGAAAGTTGACTTTGAAAGTAATTTCAGTGTTAAAAACAATACAACAGTTTTGAGTTTCTTCTCAAGTCTCTGGGTTGGCATTCATTTACTGTTGGATTTGCAATGAACTGTAGCCGTATTTTATTGATTGCTTGATTGATTGATTGATTTTTCAATACAACTAATAAATATGTTATTTTAATTTAATAACTGTAGCTCTATTTTTTTGATTGTTTTTTCAACAAATAAACAAATACAACTAATAACTCTAGCTCTATTTTTTTGATTGATTGTTTTTTCAACAAATAAACAAATACAACTAATAACTCTAGCCATATTTTATTTTATTTCAATAACTGCAGCTGTACTTTATTGATTGATTGATTGACTTTTCAACAAATAAACAAATACGTCTAATAACTGTAGCCGTATTTTATTGATTTATTGATTTTTCAACAAATAAACAAATACAACTAATACCTGTAGCCGTATTTTACTGACTGATTGATTGATTGACTTCTCAACAAATAAACAAATAACTGTAGCCATATTTTATTTGAATAACTATAGTCATATTTTTTTGATTGATTGATTAATTTTTTTTAACAAATAAACAAATACAACTAATTGTTTTCATTTAGACTTGTCATCCCATCATAGCATTTTCTATTTTTTTCAGTCAGTTCGGATCTTCAGTGGTGTTCAGGTACCACCATAACCTGAGTATTAACTCACTACTGAAGTTCCACCAAGCTCGAAAGAAAAAGTAGGTAGGTGGTATCTAACCCCCAACGGAGTTCAGATCCCACCACGATCTGGGATTTTAAATGAGGTCAGACCACAAAACAGGTAAAACAGTCCATTTAGACTCTGGAACCATGACTTTCCCTATTCCCTCAAGTCACCCTCAGATTCTCCAGCAGTGCTCAGTGTTGGGGGAGATCAGAACTGGAAGGCAACCAGGTTATTGAGCTTAGTTTGACAGTTTGAAACAATGGCAAGCTCCCAGATGTCAATGATGAAAGCTGATGAAGCACCAATGGAGTCTATTTTACTGCAAAGTGCAGCCAGTGGTGTCTAGCCAGTCCACCTCCAGGGTACTACACTGCTCACTAGGGTTTCTCCAGCAGCTTCTCCTTCATGCAAATCTACTAAAACCTTCCAGGAATAATAAAAAAAACGTGTGTCCAGCGATGACTTACCTAGACCAGAGACACAGAGACACTGCCTTTGCCTTCTGCTTTCTGGAGACTCTGGAGAGAAGGTCTCAAAGTTCAGAGCTGCTCTCCTGCAGTCGCCATTCCTTCAGCATTAGGACATCAGCTGTCCAGGAGAAGACAAGAACAACAACAACAACGAAAGGAAAGAAACCAGTAACGAGAGTAAAGCTGTCCAGCGAGGGGTGTCCGCAGCCCACTCGTGTCCAGGAGGGCTAGTCCTCCGCTGTGTGGTGTTTTCTGAATGGCTGGAGTTGGAGTCGGGCTCTGGAGTAGCGCTGAAGTCTGGAGGAGGAGCAAACGTGGCCGAGCGCTGAGCCAAACGAATCACTTTACCGAGTCGACTCCTTCGAGTCATCCGCGCGAATCGAACAGCGGGTGTTTTGATTCTTTTCCAAACGAGTGGAGCAAAATGACCTCTGCGTCAGTTTGGTGATGCTGGTCACGAAGGTCAACAAGTTTGGTGATGATGGTCATGCTGGTCGACCAGCTCGGTCTTGATGGTCACGATGGTCAACCAATTTGGTGATGACGGTGATGATGGTCAACCAGTTTGGTGATAATGGTGATGATGGTCAACCAGTTTGGTGATGATGGTCAACAAGTTTGGTGATAATGGTGATGATGGTCAACCAGTTTGGTGATAATGGTGATGATGGTCAACAAGTTTGGTGATGATGGTCATGCTGGTCGACCAGCTCGGTCTTGATGGTCACGATGGTCAACCAATTTGGTGATGATGGTGATGATGGTCAACCAGTTTGGTGATGATGGTCATGCTGGTCGACCAGCTTGGTCATGCCAGTCACAATGGTCAACCAGTTTGGTGATGATGGTCGTGCTGGTCACGATGGTCAACGAGTTTGGTGATGATGGTCATGCTGGTCGACCATCTCGGTCTTGCTGGTCACAATGGTCAACCAGTTTAATCACGATGGTCGTGCTGGTCACGATGGTTAACCAGTTTGGTGATGCTTGTCACGATGGTCAACCAGTTTGGTGATGATGGTCATGCTGGTCACGATGGTCAACCAGTTTGGTGATGATGGTCATGCTGGTCGACCAGCTTGGTCTTGCTGGTCATGATGGTCAACCAGTTTAGTCATGATGGTCTTGCTGGTCACAATGGTCAACCAGTTTGGTGACGATGGTCATGCTGGTCGACCACCTCGGTCTTGCTGGTCACAATGGTCAACCAGTTTGGTCACGATGGTCGTACTGGTCATGGTTGTCAACCAGTTTGGTGATGATGGTCATGATGGTCGGCCAGTTTGGTGATGATGGTCATGCTGGTCGACCAGCTCGGTCTTGCTGGTCACAATGATCAACCAGTTTGGTTATGCTGGTCACGATGGTCAACCAGTTTGGTCAAGCTTGGTCAAACTGGTGGTCTAGCTTGGTTAAGTTGATCGTGCTGGTAGACCAGCTAAACCAAGATCTCAACAAACCAAACCAAACCAAACTAACATAAATGAAAACATACCCTATGCTGGTCAAGAGCTAAACTGGTCAACCAGCTTGACCAGCCTGAGCTGGCCATTCCATTGTCCTTCCTTGGAGCAAATTTGGTAGGTACTGACCACTGCGTACCAGGAACATCCCACAAGACCTGCCTGATGTTTTAAAGACGTTCTGACCCAGTCGTTGTCTAGAACATCACAGTGTCTCAGATTCTTACGCTTGACCATTTGTCCTGCTTCCAACACCTCCATCACCTCCACCAAGCCCTGACTGTTCACTCGCTGCCCAACATGTAGATCGCTGCCTACTAGATATACCTAAGAGCCCTCCTAGCTAGAATGTCCATGTGGGGGCTTGTATGGGTAGCCCAACTGGAAACCAGAAAGCTTTGTTCTCGGGTTCCATATTGACCATTGACCCCACATATGGATGCCCACCAGGGTCAGTGATCGGCCCCACCTGGGTTGTACCCTGCATCCAGAGCCTAGATGGGTCCGATGTGAGTATAGCATGGGCTGTAACAATGGGGCTCATTTGGGAAGCCCAACTGGGTTCCAGTAACAACACATGTACAAACCCACTCGTAGCCCATGCCCACTTGGAACCCACCTGGAACCCACCTGGAACCCACCTGAGGCCCAAATGAGATATGCAGGCTGGCTGGCTTTCTTTGTATTACTGTGTTTTTCCTCCTTCAGGCCCTCAGGTCAGAAGGTTAAGGAGGTCAGAAGATCAGAAGATCCGCTGAAATGCCTCTTGTGGAGCCTGAAGATAAAAAACTGGTCTGATTCGTTCATTCATGCGAATCAATTCAACGATTCACTTTCAAGAGTCGCTCAAAGATTCGGATTTATTCACAAATCCTCCACATCAGGTGTGTTTGAGAGTGTGTGAGAGAGAGCGGCAGCATGTATTTCGGACCGTATTTGAATCTCCTCTCTGTTGAATCTGCTCTGTCCATCTTCACGTGTGGATCCAAACACCCGCCCCCCACCACCCCCCACCCCCCGAGCTCGTGTCTGTATTTTCGTAATAGCAGCTGGGTCTATTTTTATTAGGTGTCTTGGGAAAGCGCTATACTTCCGGCCGTCACCCAAAGCGGCATGCGAGGCCCTATTTGAGTCTGCGAATGCCAAGGAGGCACCGAGGAACAGAAACCCGATCCCACTTCCTCCCTCCCTGACTCCTCTTCCTCATGCATAACCTGTCCCTTGCTCTACTGTCCTGTAATCTAGTAGTTCAGGGGGCTCTGGGGTCAGGGATGGAGGGAGGCCAGCGCCGGTGATAGCTCTTCCAACTGTGGGCTTTTCGTTTACACTGGGAACACGTAGCACTAGCGCCTTTTTTGGATCCTTAAAAGTTGTGGAAAATGTTCTAAACATCTAGAACGTGATGGTGAACCGGGGACTGCTAGAACTAGGCCTTGAGTTTAGGTCTCAATTATCAAAACTGTCAAAAAACAAACAAATAAAAAACACATCTGTAAGATAATGCTAATTTCTGCTAGCCCTACTATGGAATTCTAGTAGTTTGCTAGCGCAAAGCTAACGACGACTCACTTGAACATTATTTGGACAGTCAGTATGTATCTAGAACGTCCAGATACCACATTATGTTAGTGGTTAATCTGACACGGCCTTCAGCTCTGCTTGTGAAGCCCCAGCCAATGGGAGAGAGCTTGTTTATTTAGCTGTATCTACCCAGATACCACTGAGAAAACAGTCCTGATTGGATCATTTTCAGTGTAGCTTATATGTAGTAATGCATTTATAATAATGAAATCAAAGTTTAAATACAAAAGGTTAAGAATAAAAAAAATAAATTAGGCTCAGATCCATATTTTAATATTAAGAATTTTAAGCTAAATTTTATAAGAAGTCGGTTTCTTATTATACATTAAAAAGTACGTATCTGTTAACTGGGTTTAAATTGGTCCACTGTATGT